>NC_136905.1:36779944-36989021 GCF_949606895.1 Notothenia rossii
GTTCGCCGAATTGACATGAAATCACTGACACATATGAATATACTGTATTCAACTTCATTGAAACGTTATTAACGTGCCTAAACTCAGTAATTCACAAAAAATATTTATATCTGCATGACGGGTGCTATTTTCCCCATAAGGAACAAGTCGCTGCAAATTATCCCGCTTATTACACGGCCACATTCTCAACAAAGTAACGACATGACTCCCAGTATTAATAGAAATGCTTTTATGGATTTAGAAAATGTTTTTATTGATTTCAAAAATAGTTGTATGTATTGATTTAAATTGACATGCATCCGCTAAGAAAAATAGTCCGTTGTTACCGTTTTTTAAACAGTCTGAATGAAACGGCAGCTCTCAGCTGTGTATTTACACAACTAATGGCCCATCAACCACAGCTCTCTCCCCCCCTCCCCCCCCTGATCTTTCTTCTCCAGCAGCTAAATTAACTGTAGGTTACTCTGAGTGACCATCGACTGTATGTGAGAAGCTTACAGTTAGTGACGTAACAACACCATAAAAGCTGGTGGGTTGAAAGCAATACGGGAGGTAAAAATAACTAGAATAATTGTGATTTATTTATTGTGGCTTTTATGTTTTTAGGTATAAAATGTTATGTAATTCAGGCTTATAGTTCACCCTTCTCTAAAAGCCTTCAACAATGACAATATTCATAGTCATTTAATAAATCCTTCCAACACACATTGTAAAAAATAGCCTACTGTAAGTTAAGAAATCATTCCAATATGTACATCTTTTGATGTAACAACAATAACATTATAAATAGTAACATAGCTGAACATGGTATTGCACATTTAGCTTTGAGTGTTACTGACCTGAGATGTTTTTATTACATGAATTAAGGTGACTGAGGCTTTTTAACATACAGGGATGCAAACTCATCAGGTATGAAAAAGGTGACAAGGATCCGGGCCCCCGGCTCCCCGACCTCACAGAATATCGGCTTTAAAATGAGGAATAACAGAGGATATTAGCAGAACAACTAAAGCAACAGTGTTAATAATAACAGAAACGCCAAAGAGTCACATCTAATAGATATATATAAAAGCATTTATTTTAAATTGTGTAGCAGTCAGTTTATAATTTTGGCAGCACTGTTGAGCATTTTGAAAATGTATTTTCATGCCTCTGTGCAAGGCTTAAGTCTTTCTATCTTTATAGCCACATGGTGTAAAGTAACTAAGTTCATAAACTCAACAAGTACTATACTTGGGCACAATTTTGAGATACTTGTACTTTATTTAAGTATTTCAATGTTTTGCTACTTTGTTCTTCTACCCACTACAGTTCAGAGGTACATGGTGTACTTCTACTCCACTACATGTATTTAATACCTTCAGTTACTTTACAGATGTGGATGAATGATGTGAAATATAATCAAGTGTTAAATCAGACTTTAGTTCCACCTGGAGTAAATCCACAAGCTAACCTGCAGTATAAAAAGTCATTCAAACTAGCTGCACCTTTACCAGCTTTGAGAACACTTTCATGATCAATCATTATAAAACATATCATATATATTATTCTGAAATGGACCAATCTGCACAATGACTACTTTTAGTGTCGCTACTTTCACTATATTTTGATGAGAATACTTTTCTACTTTTACTTGAGGAACATTTTGAATGCAGGACTTTTACTGTAACAGAGTATTCCTACACTCTGGTACTTCTACTTTTACTCAAGTACAAGATCTGAGTACTTCTCCTTTTACTCAAGTACAAGATCTGTGTGCTTCTACTTTTACTCAAGACCTGAGTGCTTCTACTTTTACTCAAGTACAAGATCTATGTGCTTCTACTTTTACTCAAGTACAAGATCTGAGTACTTTTACTCAAGTACAATATATATATAATTATACCACCTCTGTTTATAGCCTGTGAAAAAAACTATTAGAAATAGAAGGCTAAAGCTAACGTTAGCAGATAGTGACAATGTATGCTAGCTAGCTAGCTCAACGATTCCTTAAATAAAATAATATTGCCACAGAAAAACGTTTCAGTTCACATCACGCTCTGCCGCTCCGACAGGGAGCTCTGCTCTGAAAACCTGAACGGCCCGTTCTAACAGCTGTTCACCAGCGGTCCAGTCTGTGCCACAGTGACTCCGGACGCACAGTTAATATTAACGAACGCACCCGTAGGTAATGTAGCTGCTGAAGCCAGACCATCATCTCGGAGCAGCAGAGCCTTATTATATATCCATGAGCAGAGCCGACAGGCAGGAAGACTCGAGCACACAGCTCGCACTTCATTATAATATATAAAAAAAGAACACCATCCGTGTCATGATGGCACATAACAGCTCATGGCCGCAGATTACTCCGGGTCCCAGCCCCCCCCATACCCCAAACATATTTTTATTGCAGACCTACATGAAACACACAAACGACTTATTTTGGATTCAAAACGTCGAATTTCGCCGAAAGATGACAAGTTTGCATCACTGAACATAGACAGAGCACAACTGAAACATAACATCTGAAACGATGTAACAACATAATACACTTTTTGGGGATGCAGCTTGGGATGTGAGGAGTGAGGGACACGGCTTAGAACGGGCTTGTCGCCTGGCAGGACAGCAGAGTGTGTGCACCAGTCTGCCTTGATCTATGAATTCATGTCCGTGACACTCACTGCTGCCCACAGCTGTTTTATAGAAGGAAAACCTCCTTCACTTCATGAAAGTGTTTTAACCACACACACCTTTACACACACATGACGGGTGTTATTTTCCCCATAAGGAACAATTCGCTGCAAATTATCCCGCTTATTACACAGCCACATTCTCAACAAAGTAACGACATGGATTTAGAAAATGTTTTTATTGATTTAAAAAATAGTTGTATTGATTTAAAAAATAGTTGTATGTATTGATTTAAATTGACATGCATCCGCTAAGAAAAATAGTCCGTTGTTACCGTTTTTTAAACAGTCTGAATGAAACGGCAGCTCTCAGCTGTGTATTTACACAACTAATGGCCCATCAACCACAGCTCTCTCCCCCCCTCCCTCCTGATCTTTCTTCTCCAGCAGCTAAATTAACTGTAGGTTACTCTGAGTGACAAGCTTACAGTTAGACACAACACTGTCATTGCAAGTGACCCTCAGTTAGTTGACTTTTATGTTCAACTGCTAAATTCGTTACTGATAAAAAAGGGCTTCTACTGTACCTAATTACCTTAACACTAGAACCGCCAGAGGTTTTTGTATTGGCCTACCTAAAACTGTCAAATCCCGCTATTAGAATGCAATTTTTAACAACATAGGGTGCTACATAACACACTTTCAGGAAAAGTCACGGACTGGGAGACTTTAATATTTTATTGAAAAAACATTACATTGCACACACACAACACACATCACACAAATTGACCCGATCAGCGGTTCTCGTGTTAAATAAACTCACTAATTAATGAAACCAGTTCAATACGCATTATTCTTATTCTTATCGTTCTTTATGAGCGCAAAAGTAGTCTTAAAATCAGATCTGTTTTTTAAATGAAATCTGACGGCAGGCAGTTAGCTCTGATCACCTATGATAAATGCGCCACAATCTGGCCATTCAGCCACAGAGCTCCCTCTATACAAATCAAACTGTAGACGGTGTGAAAGCACCTATTGTTTTAAATAATGGTCAGAATGTGACCTGTGAGCCTTCTGAATTACCGTGGGACAGTGCATTCTAAACTAAAATGTTCAATCAATAAAGTAACATCTTATCTTATCTTATCTTAATAATATCTTCATATTAATAATAATAATAAATCATACAGTATGTGTCCGAAAGGGAGCAGGAGGAAGCAAACACAAAAATATACAAAACATATACTGCATATTAAAGCAAACGATTGTAAAGGTAAAAGTATGAGCATAACAAATAAAGAAGTTTAATGTAAACATTTACATTATAATTATGATTATTTAATATATAAAGACTATATATTATTGAATTACAAGATTAGATATACTTTAGTTGATCTAAAATATTGATGTGTTCAAATGCTCTTCAAAGCACAACTGAAAGTCAATGAAACGTGTCTTTCTGTATTTGTGAATGAAGCGCCATCTCCTGGTTAAAACCTGAAATAGAAAATTTGGCAACGCCCTCTTGGAAAATAGTGGGAGGGCTTAACATTCCTCAATACTGGTCTTAGGCAGGTCGTAGGTAGGAAGCTGGAGTCTGAAATTCGGTGCTACATCTGTAGATTTCTGGCTTTATCTGATTTTTTGAACATTGCAGACTGAAGCTCAGCGCTAACTTTTATACATTCTGCCTTGGCTCCAAAAACCATGACCTCGGTTGTATCTTTGTTTAATTGGAGAAAGCTCTGACACATCCAGTCATTGATTCGTTCAATGCACTTACTCTTTGAATTGGAGCATAGTCTCCTCGTGAAATTATTACGTAAATGTGTGTGTCATCTGCATAGCTATGGTAACTTATTTTGTAGTTTTTCATTATCTGAGCCAGTGGTAGCATGTACATGTTAAAGAGAAGAGGCCCCAAGATGGAGCCTTGAGGAACCCCACATGTCATATTTGTCAACTCAGATGTGTATTTACCTATAGAAACAAAGTTGTTTCTGTCCTTTAAGTAGGATTGGATTCAAACCAATTTAGAAACATGGGCGCTGAAAGGGGAGTGATTTGTAAAATATCCATAAAGAAAAAGAACATCTGCTTACAGTTGTGTTTCATCTGGGTGTTGAGAGACGTATCCATAGATCTCTTAATGTTGCTCTCAAAGTGCACCAGATTGATGCTTTTAACTTCAATATTTAAAAAAAATCATCCTTGGGTGGCATCCCCCCGGACCCCCCTAGAGGATGTGAGGTCCGCTCCCCACTCGTAAAAAATAACACTTTACCCCTGCCTATATGCCGTGAGCTGATTATCGAGCCTTCATTGTAACAGTCGCGGGTGTACTGTGTGTTTGCGTGTGGGGAGTGCTGCAGTCGAACATTCCACTGTAGCGCCCCTGGTGCTCGCACTTTTGTGCGTGCTCTATAGTGCCCGTAATAGTGTTCACTGGAGTCCAGCACCTCAGCACCCCCACTCAAAATACCTTCCCGCGCCTCTGTTTAGAACTCTTGCCGAAAGTCCCACCCAGTTTTCCAGTCGGTCAAACGCAGCACTGAGATATAATAATACTAACACTGAAGTTCTGCCACTGTCTGTGTTTAAGTGGATGTCATTGAAGACCTTTACAAGAGCAGTCTCGGTGCTGTGGTTATGATTTCACCTAGAAATGGGAGGTTTGATATGGGCCTGTATTTGTTCATTACTGAAGCGTCTTATTCCTTTTTAAGAGCAGTTTAATGACTGCCGTTTTTAGGGCCTGTGGAAAAACACCTGAGTGAAGAGACTTGTTTACTAAATGAAGTAGATCTGAGGCCATGCAACGAAAAACCTCTTTGAAAAATCCTGTTGGAATAATATCAAGGCAGCAGGAGGAGGATTTCAGAAGTTGAATAATGTCTCGGTTTTTATCATTAATCTGATGGAATTGTGTCATGGTGTTTGAATTGATTTTGAGTGGATATAGGGACACCACATTTGCTGTACCTCATACAGAGGCACTGACTGCTTGTCTAATTTTCTGAATTTTGTCAGTGAAGAAGGAGGCAAACTCATTGCAGGCCCTGGTGGATAGAAATTCAGAGGCTACTGACACTGGGGGGTTTGTTAGTCTGTCAACTGTAGCAAACAAGGCACGTGCGTTGTTTTTGTTTTTGGCAATTATGTCAAGAGAAGAAACACTGTCGTGCAATTTTCAATTCCAAATTATAAAAGCCAAGTCTCTCTTTATAGATTTCAAAATGAACCCGGAGATTTGTTTTTCGCCACCTACATTCAGCTTTTCAACACTCTCTCTTTTATGTTTTCACGGTCATGGCCTTTCTCCATGGAGATATTTTCTTCCCAGTCACTTCCTTTACCTTAGTTGGAGCAATGGCATCTATAACATTTTTAATTTTTGGAATTAAAATGATCTACTAGCTAATTTACTGAGATGTTAGCAGGGGCAAGTGTGGAAGAACAATTCTGAGTAAACATTTCCCTAGTATTTTCAGTTAAATATTGCTCATATTTATACATTTTGCTCTCTTGCACATTCATTCAATGTTTACATTTAATATTATAAATAATATATGCATGTCTAAAGACAATATATATGTATACAAGAGAAGAATGTATGTACTGTATGTGTGAGAGAAAGTATAGTGGAAACGGAAGGAGTATGGTTTAAACGGAAGGAAGGTCATTATCGCGCTGTGATTGGCTCAGAAGGTCGAGTAGGGCGGGCTCATGTTCAGAACTTCGGATTCAAATCAAAATGATGGAGGGAGATGAATCTGTGTATCTTCGGACCATTTGTTTTTCTTTTTTAAAGAATTAAACGGAAGAGCGTCTGCGAGGCGTTTTTTATTTTAGTTTTTTACCTTACTAAATGGTCTAATGGTCAGTGGAGCGAGGGGCGGGGTGAAACTCAAGGAGGTGATTTCCAAAAAAAAGCACTCGTTTTCTTGGAACGGTGATAATATTATAAACAAGGGGAAACAAGGTGAATTTAGCGATCACAACGAAAACGGCCAAGACACATATTGAGCTATATTGTGTTATTAAGGGCTGTAAATATAATAAGCCTCTTTCTAAAATGGACCACATTGTTAGGAGATTTAAACTATACAGCGATTCTGGACTGAGGTCAACTCAGCCGTCTCTCGCTTTTGTTTTTTCAAATCAGCAGCTCTTTTTTCCCCTGCTATATTTGATGATCGATACAAATATTTGTTACCATAAGTTCTTTATAAAACTGACACTGTTGGATTCAGTACTAGTTGACTGCTACCAGAAATAAAATGAAGTACTTTTACTGTGTAGTTTTTGAGTAATCCTCTGTCAAAGTCCCCTACTTAGTACAAGAATGCATGTTTCTCTGCGATTTTGAATAAGCGTTAACACACCTTTCTTCCTGAGACTTATATTGTTGGACAGAGTATTTTAAGAGGATATAGTAGACATGATATCAGCACTACTTCCAGTCAGTACTCCAGCAGCAGCATTTTACACCTTGGAAAGTCTCTAGAGACTGGCCTGGATAGCTGTTCACAACTATCCTTTTCATCTGCCAAAACTCAACAGTCAGCCAACTGCCACAGACATGCCGCTCCCCCTTACACCCCTGGACAATCAGTTTCGTTGTCTTCCAAGAATATCTCCCTCCTTACCGAGTATAAGAAGTTGTCCCCTCGGTTTATTGGCTCCTTCCTCATTGAGCACATAATCAACCCCTCTGGCTGTCCGCTTGAAGCTCCCCAGATCCATGAAAATCCATCCCAACTTTCATGTTTCTCAGATCAAACCTGTTCACACCAGTGACTTTTGCCCTCCAACCGTTCCCTCTCCTCCCCCCCCGAGTCATCGATGACCATCTTGCCTACTCCGTGCTCCGACTCATGGATGTCAGGCACCGGGGCAGAGGCTTAAAGTATTTGGTTGACTGGGATGGGTACAACCTTGAAGAACGTTGTTGGGTTCCACGTTCACGGATTATGGACCCTGTTATGGTGAGGGAATTCCACAGAGCACATCCAGACAAGCCTGCCACGTCCAGCCACCAACCCCTCGTCTGTGTTCCTCCGTGCTTCTCCGCACACCTGCTCCAGCCTGCTCGCTCTCGCCAGTGTTCAGTATTGTGGGTGCACTCCTGTAGCTCTCGGAGAGTGTAACAATATTGTCTTCAGACATGCATATATTATTTAGAATATTTAATGCTGTAAAAATTATGGCGTTAACGGCGGTAATTCATTTTTTGAATTAATTGCGTTAAAATATTTAAAACATTTAACGCATGTGCAGAATGGCCCGCCCCATACATCCCACCAGTGGCAACGCCAGGATATGGCTGGGGTAGGCTACCTACACCTATACCAAGAAATGGCTTAGCCCCACCATGAAAAATTATGTTAAAGTAAGCAAAATAAAGTCTGCCAACTCGCGCAGAGAATTGCACAGACAGCAGTTAGTAAGATAGATTTCAGTAGCCACTTGTCTGGAAATACCGAAGACCAGAAACGGTTTTGAAAACTTTTGTCACGTAGTGATCGTCTTCTCAATAGAACATCTTTGATAATGTCTTCTGGCCAATCAGAATCAAGATAACGGCGTGCTTGTTAGGGCTGGGTCCAAAGTTCAGGACCTACAATGGCAGCGACCAGATGGATTCAGTCTTTTAACAAAGTTTAATAATGGAAAAAAGAAGCAACTAAAAAACAATCCACAAAATGAAGGTGGATCTAGTTCACGCTGGTGACAGCAGCAGGACTCAGGCTGGCTCGAGCAGACACTGGAAAAACAGAGGAAAAAACAAGGTTACTCTTCAACAAAAACAGCAAGAGAAAATCACACTAAGCTAGGCTACTACGACATTCAGCTCTACCGAGTGAGACGGAATTATCTGGCACTGGAGTGTGAACATGACCAGGGTTTTATGGAGGAGTTGATTAGATGAGTACAGGTGCTCCTCATTGTGAACCAGCTGAGCCTTCTAACGATCACCACACTGCACAGGAGAGAGAGAGAAGACAGAGGGGAGGAGGAGAAAGCAAAACACCTAAACCATAACAGTACTCCCCCCCCTAACGGACGCCTCCTGGCGGCCTTCCTGGCTTGTCAGGGAATTCCCTATAGAAATCTTCCAAGAGGTTGTGATCCAGGATAAGGGCCTTTGAGATCCAGGACCGTTCTTCAGCACCATATCCCTCTCAGTCCACAAGTTATTGGAAACCCGACCACGCCGGCGAATGTCCAGCAGCCGGCATACTGTAAATGCAGGGTGATTATCAATGATCCGGGGGGGTGGGGGGGGGGGGGTCAGCCGGAGGAGAGAGTGGACTAGAGACATAGGGCTTGAGCAGAGACACGTGGAATGAGGGATGTATCTTGAGAGCAGGAGGAAGGCTAAGGCGGACGACACTGGGATTTATGACACGTTCGATTGCGTATGGACCAATATATCTTGGGGCCAACTTGCGCGACTCAGTCTGGAGTGGCAGGTCACGAGCAGATAACCAGACCCTTTGGCCGACCTGGTAGTCTGGAGCGTGGGTTCGGTGGCGATTTGCCAGCTTCTGGTTACGGGCAGCAGTTCGGGTGAGGGCTGCTCGGGCTTCCCGCCAGACTCGGCGGGCACGACTGAGATGGGCCTGGACTGAGGGAACAGTCACTTCCGTCTCCTGGCTGGGGAACAATGGGGGCTGGAAGCCGTTAGAGACCATAAAAGGGGACATACCTGTGGCGGAACTGACCAGGGAGTTATGGGCGTATTCCACCCATGCCAAGTGCGAAGACCAGGAGGCGGGGAGACGGGCAGCGACACAACGTAAGGCTGCCTCCAGGTTCTGGTTGGCCCGCTCTGCCTGACCGTTAGTCTGTGGATGGTAACCCGAGGAGAGACTTGCAGTGGCCCCCAGTGCCTGACAGAATGCCTTCCAAACCCGGGAAGCAAACTGGGGACCCCAATCTGAGACAATGTCCTGGGGAATGCCGTGAAGCCTAAAAACATGGGACACTAGGAGGTCTACCGTCTCCAGAGCAGAGGGCAGCTTGGGCAGGGGGACATAATGGACAGACTTGGAGAAACTATCCACAATGGTGAGGATGGTTGTATTACCTTCTGACGGAGGAAGTCCCGTAACGAAATCCACAGCAATGTGCGACCAAGGGCGGTTAGGTATGGGTAAAGGGCGTAGGAGGCCAGCTGGAGCACGGTGAGAGGATTTACTGCGGGCACAGACAGAGCAGGCAGAGACAAAAGCCCTGGTGTCGGCAGACATGGTCGGCCACCAAAACTTCTGCTGGATTAGGGTCAAAGTTCTGTGAAAACCTGGGTGACAGGCAACTTTAGAAGAGTGCCCCCACTGGAGCACTGGAGATCTCACGGAGGAAGATTCTGCTTTGCCAAACGCCACTTTGTGAAGTGTCCTATTACAGTTGCCGTATGTAGTTGTCCAGTATGGCGGACCATCTCGCACATGCGCAGTACAGATCGGGCAGGGGGGCAGATCGGGTAGTGACAGCAGTGCCCCTGGTAACAGCGGTTCGCCCCCCCCCCCACACACACACACACACACACACACACACACACACACACACACACACACACACACACACACACACACACACACACACACACACACACACACACACACACACACACACACACACACACACACACACACACACACACACACACACACACACACACACACACACACACACACACACACACACACACACACACACACACACACACACACACACACGGCAACAGCGGTAATTAAAGTTTAAAAGTCTCAAAAATGCTACAACTACTGTCACAAACTGGATGCATGCGAAGTATTTCCTTAAAGGAGGATGAAAGCGTAATTAAGGAGCACTATTGGAGTGACTTTGATGGTTATTGGACTCAGGATTAATGAATTTGGATGCCCGCTGTATCAAGAAGTTAAAGGACGGCGCAAGTGGAAACAATTCACAAAGGGATTCAACTGTTTAAAACACATGCTCAAAGTGAGCCGGATTTTGGCGATGTGTTTATATAAAAATCGTAAATAATCTACAAAATGGAGGAGACCGATCTGATCGGAGCAACTGTGACAAATAATCCAACTGAAACCGACACTTTACGCGCAGAAGAAACATTTCTATTAAAGAAAAAATGATACATTTCTGTCTTTGTATGCTTTTATTAGCTACAAACTTGCAAATGTATGCATCATATTTATTTCAAATGTCGAAGAACAGGACACTTCAAAAGAATATACTATGTCTAATAAATAAATGGTAATATGGTTGCATAGGCCTGTATAAAACAAAAATGAAAAACTGGCATATTAAGCAGGTAAATCAAATGCTTGCCTGCCATGGAACAGGTAGCAGAAAGAAGACGAGGTTCAAGTAGGTTCATTAATGTGAACCTTGGGCTTGCACGCCCGCAGCCAGGGATGGAATGTCTGGTGTAATGTGAGTGACAGCCAGTCTAAAGTGTGAACGTCCAGTGTGTTGCGTGCTTTTGTTTTGATGGCAACAAGTGCGCTGAAGGCTGTTTCTGATAGATATGTCGTACTGAATGGGAGTATAATCCTGGTCGTGGAATGCAGTGTGATCTTTGGAGCGAGGCTTGGTCATTTGAGAATCCAAAACTTTTTGAATCCTTTTTCCTGAAAGTATTTCTTTGACAGCGAGTCAGCTTGGATGTCGGTGAGCTCATCTTCGCAATTCAGGTATTCCACATCCTCAACTTTGGCAATAAAGGGATCTAAAACCCACAATTCATTGGAGACATACTCGTCTATGTCAGCGAACCGTGATTGCATTTCCATTTGCAGTGCGTTCATATGGCGGCTGAACTCGCGACGTACAGACACAGGCACCGTTTCAGGATTGTTTTGGGATTTTTTCAGCAGTAGTGGAAACTGTTGCAGCTCCCCCCTCTCCATTTTCCCGACCCTTAACTCCAGTTTGCGCACAAATGCATCATTGGAGAATGTTGGACTCCACGCCTTGCAGACGCTTGTTTGTTTCATTGTAGAGACTGAAGATGTCGGCCAGGTATGCTGTTTTAATCCAGAATGACTCAGTCACTTGCTCTGACAGTGCGCGGTTACGAGTTTGTAGAAACTCTTCAATTTTTTCCTTCAGTTCTACAAAGCGTGCCAGCACTCGGCCGCGTGAGAGCCAGTGCACCTCGGTGTGCAGGAGGAGGGTTTGGTGCGCTTCATCCTCGCACAAGTCTGCGAATAGACGCTTGTTGGTGGGGCGACCTTTGATGAAATTGACAATTTTAATAACAGTTGAGAGTGTTTCGCTGAGGTCTTCTGACAGTTTCTTGCTGGCCAGGGCCTGGCGATGTATCACACACTGAAATATTGTGCAGTGTGGGGCGTTTTCTTTCAAGCGACTGTTAAATCCCTTGTTTTTCCCCATCATTGAGGCAGCTCCGTCTGTGCAACATGCAACTAAATTCTCATAGGAAAGCTTGTGGGATGAGAGGTAAGAATCCACTGCAGTAAAAATGTCCTCACCCCGGGTGGTAGTGGTAAGGTTGACTGACATAAGAATGTCCTGCTTCAAATCTTCCCCATCGATATATTGCACATAAACGATCAGCACAGCCTCGTCTGCTACAGTTGTGGTTTCATCAAGTTGTATGGCAAATGGCCCCTTTCCAAGCTTTTCGAGCAGCTGCAGCTCGCAGTTACTTGCCATCTTCTCAATTCTGTCTTTCACCGTATTGTTTGACAGTGGTACAGTTTTTAGCTTCTCCGCGACCTGCACAGTTTCTCAGCCATCTTAATGCAGGCTGGCTTGATGAGCTGCTCGCCAATGTTGTGCGGTTTCTTTGCCTTTGCTATTAAAAGTGCAAATTCAAAAGAGGCCTCGCTGCCAGCCCTAACAAACGCTGTTCTAATATCCATTGGCTTGTTTGCCTTTGCAAGGTGTTGTTTCTTTATAAAAAAGTGCAGATCACGCCCGACTGTTTCTGGGTGCATGGTCTGTTGGTGTCTCTTCATTTTGCTGGGTTTCATGCTTTCGTTGGCTAGCTTCTCTCTGCATATCACACACTCTGGGCGGGTTTTGTCCGTTCCCTCCATGAAACCGAAGTTATGATAGCTCTCTAGGTAGGTCCTCGTTTTCTTTTTTGATTGCAAATGAGCTGTCATCTCCTTTACGTTTTTCAGACATTTTTAGACAAAAATATTCACTTTATGAAGTCGGTCGCTAGCTAGCAAGCGCAGCAAACTGTTATTATTATGAAAGCTGACACAGTAACGTCAATGTTGGCGCCAATCGGAGGAGTATCAGATGAATTTTTTGAATTTTAATTTTAGTTAATCAATTCATTTCTATATTTTATTGTAATGTAGACAAGGCTTTTAGCGCCAATCACGTATTGCGTTACAATATGTAAAAAAAATGATATGTAAAAAAAAAATGATATGTACATTTTTTAAATTCTAAATATGATATTAGGCCTCAAATCATCTGAGGTCTGGCGCCCCCCCTGCGATCTTTGGCGACCCCCCAAGGGGGTCGCGACCCCCAGGTTGGGAACCACTGGTCTAAAGACTTTGAAAAAATCAGGATATCATCTAGATCAGGGGTCGGCAACCCCTGGCACGCGTGCCAGCATTGGCACGCGGCACCGTAACCAGTGGCACACTAGGAATAAGTGGAATAAGTGTGCAAAAAAATTTAAATTAATTTTCGGATCCTGAACGCGAGACCGCCGCCAGAGCGCGTCTCCCCGTTACCTGCAGAAGGAAGCCATGCACGCAACGCAGCCCCGCTCTCTTTATCTCCAGGTGATTTTCTGCCGCTTTCCTCCGTGGTGCAGTGCTGATCGTTTCACCACGGAGGAAAGCACTTCACTAATTTCAGTACCCATAAGGAGCTGTACAAATGACGCAGTTTTTGCGTTATTTAGTTGAAAGCCCAGTGGCGATCTGCTCATCTCTCATCGAAATAATATGCTACAAAGGGGCGGACTGGCCATCTGTGTGTTGAACTTTCCTGTCGGCTCCCAGACCGTAGTCGAGGAGGGCAGAAGCAACAAGCTTCAGGTTCAATAACCCACTTTAGCTTAAATAACTGGAGAGAGGCGAGCTCTTCTTGGGAGGACATTGCATTTATTTAGCTGTTCTTCTGTTTCACAAAATACATCACAGACCTCTGTTTTTCTGCTTTCCCGTTTCACTTCCAGAAACATACACACGTTCCATCACTGTCGCTCTACCATTCACAAACACACATGCACAAGCCGCACCCCTCTCTCTCTCTCTCTTAAAGGGACAGTGATCTCATCTCACTCTGCATGACCCTAATATCATAACTTGTGTGTTCTGGAGAATCACAGAACGGACGATCGTCCTTATTATTATGCCATTTAAACCAATTATTTAAATGTGTATGTTCAATTTGGCATCATGTAAGTTGCGCTGACAGGCATACTTGTCAACCCTCCCGATTTTCGCGGGAGACTCCCGATTTCATTGCCCTCTCCCGGTTTCCTCCCGGGGTCATATTTCTCCCGCATTTCTCCCGATTTCTGACTAAATCAGATTTACACACGACTGTTTCCCCTCGGACTTTAATACAGCGACACCATTGTTTGGTTTCCATGGTAACACGTCTCTTTAGTAGCGCGCGCAACTCAAAGTCTGAGAGGGTGAGGCAGATATTCACAGAAAACAGAACAAGAATCGACAACTGCTCTACTCTCTGCTCACCCCTTTCCTGTAAAATACAGGTCCAGCCCACACATATGCTCCATCAAGGACAGTGCTACAGGCCGCAAGTCAGTGCACTTACTTACAATTACAATAAGCATGTTAATGTTAATCTAACAGCTCCGGCGATCCACTAGCACCACCCCCCCCCCCCCCCAATTTTGCATTTTGAAATGCTCCCGATTTCTGAGGTCTAAAGGTTGGCAAGTATGCTGACAGGTCCACACACTGCTTCCCCGCAGCGAGGCTCCCCCGCCCTCCTGCTGATAGTTGTCGAGCTCCCTCCCTCTTCGGGGGAGCCAAGCTCCTCCTAGCTCCCCCCCATTTCGAACAGTGTCTGTGGCTGAATGGCCAGCGATTAGGTGCGGCGCATTTGTCATAGGTGATCACAGCTAACTGCCTGCCGTCAGATTTCATTTAAAAAACAGATCTGATTTTAAGACTATTTCTGCGCTCATAAAGAATGATAAGAATAAGAATAATGCGTATTGAACTGGTTTCATTAATTAGTGAGTTTATTTAATGCTAGAACCGCCAATCGGATCAATTTGTGTGATGTGTGTTGTGTGTGTGCAATGTAACTTTTTTTCAATAAAATATTAAAGTCTCCCAGTCCCTGACTTTTCCTGAAAGTGTGTTATGTAGCACCCTATGTTGTTAAAAATTGCATTCTAATAGCGGGATTTGACAGGTTTAGGTAGGCCTATACAAAAACCTCTGGCGGTTCTAGTGTTAAGGTAATTAGGTACAGTAGAAGCCCTTTTTTATCAGTAACGAATTTAGCAGTTGAACATAAAATTCAACTAACTGAGGGTCACTTGCAATGACAGTGTTGTGTCTAACTGTAAGCTTGTCACTCAGAGTAACCTACCGTTAATTTAGCTGCTGGAGAAGAAAGATCAAGGGGGGAGGGGGGGAGAGAGCTGTGGTTGATGGGCCATTAGTTGTGTAAATACACGGCTGAGAGATGCCGTTTCATTCAGACTGTTTATAAAACTGTAACAACGGACTATTTTTCTTAGCGGATGCATGTCAATTTAAATCAATACATACAACTATTTTTTAAATCAATACATACAACTATTTTTTAAATCAATAAAAGACATTTTCTAAATCCATAAAAGCATTTCAATTAATATTGGGAGTCATGTCGTTACTTTGTTGAGAATTTGGCCGTGTAATAAGCGGGATAATTTGCAGCGACTTGTTCCTTATGGGGAAAATAACACCCATCATGTGTGTGTAGAGGTGTGTGTGGTTAAAATACTTTCATGAAGTGAAGGAATTTCCTTCTATAAAACAGCTGTGGGCAGCAGTGAGTGTCACGGACATGAATTCATAGATCAAGGCAGACTGGTGCACACACTCTCCTGTCCTGCCAGGCGACACGCCCGTTCTAAGCCGTGTCCCTCACTCCTCACATCCCAAGCATCCCCACAAGTGTATTATGTTGTTACATCGTTTCAGATGTTATGTTTCAGTTGTGCTCTGTTTATGTTCAGTGATGCAAACTTGTCACCTTTCGGCGAAATTCGCCGTTTTGAATCCAAAATAAGTCGTTTGTGTGATTCATGTAGATCTGCAATACAAATATTTTTGGGGTATGGGGGGAGCTGGGACCCGGAGTAATCTGCGGCCGTGAGCTGTTATGTGCCATCATGACACGCATGGTGTTCTTTTTTTATATATTATAATGAAGTACGAGCTGTGAGCTCGAGTCTTCCTGCCTGTCGGCTCTGCTCATGGATGTATAATAAGGCTCTGCTGCTCCGAGATGATGGTCTAGCTTCAGCAGCTACATTACCTACGGGTGCGTTCGTTAATATTAACTGTGCGTCCGGAGTCACTGTGGCACAGACTGGACCGCTGGTGAACAGCTGTTAGAACGGGCTGTTCAGGTGTTCAGAGCAGAGCTCCCTGTCGGAGCGGCAGAGCGTGATGTGAACTGAAAAGTTTTTCTGTGGCAATATTATTTAAGGAATCGTTGAGCTAGCTAGCTAGCATACATTGTCACTATCTGCTAACGTTAGCTTTAGCCTTCTATTTCTAATAGTTTTTTTCATAGGCAATAAACAGAGGTGGTGTAAGTATATATATTGTACTTGAGTAAAAGTAGAAGTACTCAGATCTTGTACTTCAGTAAAAGTAGAAGTACTCAGATCTTGTACTTGAGTAAAAGTAGAAGTACTCAGATCTTGTACTTGAGTAAAAGTAGAAGCACACAGATCTTGTACTAGAGTAAAAGTAGAAGTACTCAAATCTTGTACATGAGTAAAAGTAGAAGCACACAGATCTTGTACTAGAGTAAAAGTAGAAGTACTCAAATCTTGTACTTGAGTAAAAGTAGAAGCACTCAGGTCTTGTACTTGAGTAAAAGTAGAAGCACACAGATCTTGTACTAGAGTAAAAGTAGAAGTACTCAGGTCTTGTACTTGTGTAAAAGTAGAAGTACTCAGATCTTGTACTTGACTAAAAGTAATAGTCCCAGAGTGTAGGAATACTCTGTTACAGTAAAAGTCCTGCATTCAAAATGTTCCTCAAGTAAAAGTAGAAAAGTATGATCATCGAAATATAGTGAAAGTAGCGACAGTAAAAGTAGTCATTGTGCAGATTGGTCCATTTCAGAATAATAGATATGATATGTTTTATAATGATTGATCATGAAAGTGTTCTCAAAGCTGGTAAAGGTGCAGCTAGTTTGAATGACTTTGTATACTGCAGGGTAGCTTGTGGATTTACTCCAGGTGGAACTAAAGTCTGATTTAACACTTGATTATATTTCACTTAATTAATCCAGATCTGTGAAGTAACTAGAGGTATTAAATACATGTAGTGGAGTCAAAGTACACCATGTACCTCTGAACTGTAGTGGAGTAGAAGTACAAAGTAGCAAAACATTGAAATACTTAAATAAAGTACAAGTATCTCAAAATCGTGCCCAAGTATAGTACTTGTTGAGTTTATGAACTTAGTTACTTTACACCATGTGGCTATAAAGATAAAAAGACTTAAGCCTTGCACAGAGGCATGAAAATACATTTTCAAAATGCTCAACAGTGCTGCCAAAATTATAAACTGACTGCTCCACAATTTAAAATAAATGCTTTTATATATTTCTATTAGATGTGACTCTTTGGTGTTTCTGTTATTATTAACACTGCTGCTTTAGTTGTTCTGACTGCTAAAATCCTCTGTCATTCCGTGGGGTGGGGGAGCCGGGGGCTCGGATCCTTGTCACCTTTTTCACACCTGATGAGTTTGCATCCCTGTATGTTAAAAAGCCTTACCTTAATTCATGTAATAAAAACATCTCAGGTCAGTAACACTCAAAGCTAAATGTGCAATACCATGTTCAGCTATGCTACTATTTATAATGTTATTGTTGTTACATCAGAAGATGTTCATATTGAAATGATTTCTTAACTTACAGTAGGCTATTTTTTACAATGTGTGTTGGAAGGATTTATTAAATTACAATGAATATTGTCATTGTTGAAGGCTTTTAGAGAAGGGTGAACTATAAGCCTGAATTACATAACATTTGATACCTAAAAACATAAAAGCCACAATAAATAAGTCACAATTATTGTAGTTATTTTTACCTCCCGTATTGCTTTCAACCCACCAGCTTTTATGGTGTTGTTACGTCACTAACTGTAAGCTTGTCACATACAGTCTATGGTCACTCAGAGTAACCTACTGTTAATTTAGCTACTGGAGAAGAAAGATCAGGGGGGGAGGGGGGGAGGGGGGGGAGAGAGCTGTGGTTGATGGGCCATTAGTTGTGTAAATACACAGCTGAGAGCTGCCGTTTCATTCAGACTGTATAAAAAACTGTAACAACAGACTATTTTTCTTAGCGGATGCATGTGAATTTAAATCAATACAACTATTTTTTAAATCAATAAAAACATTTTCTAAATCCATAAAAGCATTTCAATTAATATTGGGAGTAATGTCGTTACTTTGTTGAGAATGTGGCCATGTAATAAGCGGGATAATTTGCAGCGACTTGTTGCTTATGGGGAAAATAACACCCTTCATCCAGATGAGGATCCCTCCGCTACACTTTGGGATCCTGATCGACCGACGAAACTCCATTAAAATATACATATTTTTTGTGAATTACTGAGTTTAGGCACGTTAATAACGTTTTAATGAAGTTGAATACAGTATATTCATATGTGTCAGTGATTTCATGTCAATTCGGCGAACATAAACATAAATGATCGTGGTGAAGATGATGATTAAATTAGGATTAAAAATCGAGAGCCGGGCTGCATTTCCTCCCGTTCGTTTTTTTCGAATAACAAAATTATTTTGTTAAATAACAACATGGTGATGTTTTGTAAATGATTACATGTCTCTTATTTAGCACAGTAGTATGATATCCATGACATATGGATCTTAACAAAGTTCCGCTGTACATCCAGCATACTGTATCTCACTTTATTTCACATGAGCTCCAGTGTGGAACCCCACTGCACCCCCTGGTGGATCAATGATCCATTGCAGCCGACTTCATTATAATTACATTTATCTATCACGGGGGCGGTCTCAAGTCAAGCTGGAGGTTTTCCCTTGAGCGAGGGCAGATCACGTACCAATCACGGCCCTCGCGTTTCAAACTGTCTGAAATGAATCGCTACATCTGTAGACCTTTAAAGTCAATACAAGGGCGCAGGGACTTGTCTTTTTTGTCCACAAAGAAAAAACCCGCTCCCACAGGTGAGGAAGAAGGACGAATGATGCCAGTGGACAAGGATTCCCCAATATACTTCTCCAAGGCCTCTTTCTCTGGCCTGGAGAGGTTGTACAGTCTTTTTGTGGGTAAGGGGGCACCAGGGAGCAGCTCAATAGCGCAACCATAGGGCCTATGTGGTGGCAGAGAGAGGGCACGAACCTTGCTA
This sequence comes from Notothenia rossii, assembly GCF_949606895.1. Classification (NCBI taxonomy): domain Eukaryota; kingdom Metazoa; phylum Chordata; class Actinopteri; order Perciformes; family Nototheniidae; genus Notothenia; species Notothenia rossii. The sequence goes on from NC_136905.1 coordinate 36,799,175, forward strand.
AACACAAGTTTAAGGTCATGGTACTCGCTAGGAACAGATGAGATATCAACCTCCTCAGCTGGACTAGGGGAAGAAAATTGAGTTTTAGCTGATCCTAGGCAATGTGAGTGGCAGTGATTACTCCAACCAGTAATGGAAACAGTTGCCCAATCTATCTGGGGATTATGAACCTTTAGCCAGGGTAAACCGAGGACAACAGGTGACAGCGGAGAGGAGATAACAAAAAGTTCTACAGTCTCTTGATGATTACCGGACATGGTCAGCGTAATGGGAGCTGTGCGGTGCGTGACCTCAGCTAATAGTCTGCCATCTAATGCTAACACTTCTTTGGAATTAGCCAGTTCAATAGTGGGAATGGACAACTTAGAGAGGATGCCAGAGTCAATTAAATTGTCATCAGCACCAGAATCAATGAGGATCTGGAGGGAATATGTGTCCTGTAGCATACCTGGGATTTGAATACGACGACCAGGGGATGAGGAAATGGAAGAATGGCTCACCAGCGTTCCCCTTATGGCTGATGAGCCCGCTCTTTTGGCATCTCGGGACACCCCGCGATGTAATGACCCCCTTGTCCGCAGTAGTTGCACAACCTCAGACGGAACCTGCGTTGGCGCTCTGCTTCAGTCAACTTCATCCGACCGATCTGCTCCTCCTGGTGAGGCGTGGGTTGAGATGCTGGCGAGAACGGCAAACGAACACTGGCGGGCTCCGGAGGTGGGCGAGGAACAGCTGGTGACACACAGGAAAGGGGAGAAGGGAAGAAGGCCCTCTGCCTGACTGACCTCTCCCTACGTCTCTCCCTCAACCGGTTATCTAGACGTTATCTAAAACCTTACGCAGCTCTACGGAGAAAGCATTATAATCTGAACACAGGTAAGGCTTGTTAGAAGAAACTGCCAGCGACCAAGCGGAGGCTCTCTCAGAAAGAAGGCTCATAACAAAAGCTACTCTAGACTGATCAGAGGCATATGTAACTGGCTGCTGACTGAAAACTAACGAGCACTGATGAAGGAATTGGCTGCATGTCCTTGGATTACCTGAATACCTAGCAGGGATGGGAATATGTGGCTCCCGGAGACCTGGACTCAGTGTTGCTGAATGAGCAGACGGTGAAACGGGAGAGGGAGCTGGAGGGAATGGAACAGGATCTTGGGTAAGCCGGGTCGCCACCTCTTCCATGCGGCCGCTCAGCTGAATCATACCCGTCGTGAGTTGGTCAAGCTTTTCATTCAAGCTTCTCAGGACGGACTCGTGCTGACCCACGAGCGCCCCCTGTGAGGATAGGGCCTGCCTAAAAAAATCAGTCTCTGCCGGGTCCATGTTTTTTGGCCAGATAATTCTGTTAGGGCTGGGTCCAAAGTTCAGGACCTACAATGGCAGCGACCAGATGGATTCAGTCTTTTAACAAAGTTTAATAAAGGAAAAAAGGAGCAACTAAAAAACAATCCACAAAATGAAGGTGGATCTAGTTCACGCTGGTGGCGGCAGCAGGACTCAGGCTGGCTCTAGCAGACACTGGAAAAACAGAGGAAAAAACAAGGTTACTCTTCAACAAAAACAGCAAGAGAAAATCACACTAAGCTAGGCTACTACGACATTCCGCTCTACCGAGTGAGACGGAATTATCTGGCACTGGAGTGTGAACATGACCAGGGTTTTATGGAGGAGTTGATTAGATGAGTACAGGTGCTCCTCATTGTGAACCAGCTGAGCCTTCTAACGATCACCACACTGCACAGGAGAGAGAGAGAAGACAGAGGGGAGGAGGAGAAAGCAAAACACCTAAACCATAACAGTGGTGTTGTTGCAGGAAGTCCCGACGGAGAATACTTTTGCTGTAGTACAGGGGTGCACATAACTGGTACGCAGGTTATGTGCGTAATCTGAAATGCGTACCGTCACTTGTGTCACAAAGCGCATTTGCGTACCAAAGTACTTGTGAAGCTTTTCCAGAAGGCGGTTAGATCACCGGACGACACAGTCGGTCTCCGTGTGCACAGACAGGGCTGCTGGTAACGTCGGTCTGTACAACGGAATTGTGCCAAAACTACGCCAACCGGTTGCGGAGGGAGATTCCCCCCCCCCCCTTCACTGGAGAACTGCGCTAAAACAGCTGATCACAACGTTCACACTCTGTGGTCACGAAGTACTCCACTAGCCCCCCACCGTGTTGATGGAAATCAACACGTAATGAAATAAGACCCCACGGTTTGATGATTGATAGGTGCTGCCTTTCATTTTGACACACAGAACAATGTTATAATAAACATACATACATACATACTGTATGTTAAATGGATATATCCGCCTTCTTTCATTTATCTTTCCATTCCCACAACAATATACACAAAGAAATGGCATATTTTGGACATAGTTCGAATCGTGATTAATCATGATTAATTAATTTTTAAGCTGTGATTAATCTGATTAAAAATGTTAATCGTTTGACAGTCCCTCTATACTGTAGCTTTCATTTGATCTTACATAAATTACACAATGCCTTGGCTTTCAAATTACTAAAATATTATCGCCAAATTCAGATAATAAATACAGCATTGAAGCTTGTAAAGGACCGATGACAAGCTACCAAATAAGTGACTTAACTGGTGGTGTGTGTTGTGTGTGTTGTGTGTGTTTCCTCGGACAATATACACACCCAAGTGCTCCTACACACTCACACACACCCACCAACTTCCACACGACTTTCCCTCATCTGAGTAAAAAAAACATGCTTGTCCTTGATGCTACTAGCTTAAAATGAGTTTGCCTAATCAATACCGTGGATGGATACCCCTTGAACAATAAGCTGCTATTGAACATTATGAGATGAACAGCCTGCTAACAAGATTGTATAACTTACATACAAAGAATTCAATTTCATAGGCTATATAATGGTGGTCCTAAGGGGGTGGTTATAACTATGCCTAAAACCACCAGACTCAGGGACAATTTAATCCCACAGTCAATGAGACTGTTAAACACCTGAACTGCTGAAACAACATCCACAATATTCATCTGGCTGCTACTTAAACATTATTTTAAAATTATTTATCTATTTACCTATATATCATATTTCAATAAATTGCATATAGACTCTTATTGCACTATTTCATTTTTGTTAAACTATTTTTTTTTTGTATTACTATTTACTTGCACTATATTTTTCTGTTTATCAGTGTTTTGTGTTGCTCTGTTGGAGAAGCCTGTGACACAAGATTTTCATCGGCATAACTACTCTGTAGCTATGTTTGTATGACAAATAAAGAACCTTGATTTGGATGAATATTTGGAGAACAAACATTAAGGACATCATTAGAAAGCTACGAATATCATTTTTTTTAAAAAAGTGTATACAACTCAAAATGTGATTTGGGGTTAATGTGTATTTTGATGGCGTGGTCACATATGCAATAATGCACAGACATGCCATGCAACATTGGTGTACTGTACGATTAGAAGGGATTAAATAAATATATCTAATATAGGACTTGAACTCATTTAACCACATACAAATACTGAGTAGATATTGACTACAGATTGTCCAGTGCCATAACCGAAACATAGTCATGTTTTTTAAGGAAACAAAAACAACAATGTAACTCTCCGCTGCATATTTGGAACAAATGATGAAGTCCACACCCATCTCCTCTTCAGCAGGGGGGGGCGAAGTGATGAGGCGCTGTGCTTGACAAATCCTCGCTTTCATCTCCCAGACTGCAGATCTGACAAGTCACCACTTATTTCGAAAACAGTCTTAAGTCGGAAGTGTGATTGATTCATGCGCAGGGTGACTGTTTCCCACAATGCAGCAGCCACGGGCCCGTGTGTGTGAAGTGAAGATGAGTTCTCAGCGGGTCGGAGGAGGTGTGAGACGGGCTTTGAGGCGCTTTTGACAAGCGAGTGGCAGGTGACCGATGGCCTGGCGCTCCGTCACGTCTGAGGTAATGAGGGAGACAAGCTATTCTTCATCTGATGGCTCTCAGATACGCTCTTTGAGGTTTGTTTGTCTATGGCTAAATTTAATTTGCAACTAAAGCCTGATGTGAGACGGGTGGCAGTCTTACGTGGCGATTCCCCCCGAGGATTGGGCTGGTTCGTGACCGACCTCACTCACACAGGATACAGGGAGTAGAGGGCAGCTCTCCGGGGGGTTGGGGGGCTTCTAAGTGTGTGTTTGCAACAGAAATAGATGACAATTGTATAAATAAAAAGTCTCCGGAGACTAGAACAAAAAAGCTGCTTATTTCTGGGAGGAATTGTTCTCTGACTTCAATGGCTCTGAAAATGTCAATGAAGGCCAGGTGGGATATTTTGGGGACATAATTATGACATTAACATTGATGATGTCGGAATGTTGGTACAAGATGACATCTAGCTCTCCTCCCCGATCTCGTCGTTCTGCTGGTGTTATCAAGAGCAGAAATTATGTGAACATTTATCGATGCATACTTTTTTATTTGTATTTCTGCGGTGATTATAGGGCTTCTAAAATACTCTGTGTGTAAACACAAACTCAGCAACTTACGCTTTTGGAGTGTCAGGATAAGCACCTCCATTATTCTTCTGTCGACTCACTTCTTTTCAACCACTTCCACACACCTTGCATGCTTAACAACATTTACTGTGAAATCCACTGCGTGCTTACATTACTATAGTGAAGGTACCTGTGCAATAACAACCACACACACACACACACACACACACACACACACACACACACACACACACACACACACACACACACACACACACACACACACACACACACACACACACACACACCTACTTTTGTGATGAACTATCTACCTTCTTTTGTTTTTTTCAACTTCATTGAACAATTATTCTAATCCATCATAAAAATGATAAACATCAGTGTTCATAATATTCCATCAAAACTGAGGGCGATATGAGCAGAAAATATAAGAACTACAAAGTGGTCACTCAGGAATTAAGATGTTTAGAAATGTGTAAAATAATTGGGCGTTTTTTACTTTTGTACAATTTAATACATTTTAGTATAATTTCATGTCATGATTTCATGGGGATTTGTATGAAATATTTTGCTAAAATAATCAAATTGTTCATTCCAAATTCAGTTTTTGGGGGTTTTCAAATGTAAGTTTTATATAATCAAATCTTAGGACCAGAATGTTTTGCTCATTACTGGAAGACCATTTCCAATACTGGAAAGCATCCCAAAATCTTTGAATTACATTGCAAGTAAAGAAAAGATGTTTAAGTTTCAAGCATATATTTTAATCTAAATTGAATCTGTGGTGTTAGAGCTATCTACCTCAACACCTGTTTAGTTAAGATTCAGCTTTCCTGAAAACAACAACAAGGTGAGTCCTCCTCCAGTTCTTCTGCTCCTGAATATTTACACTTCACAGGCTGCATACATACAGCTGTATCCATGCCGCAAAATGGAAAATAAATATACTGCATAGAATATTTACAGCCAATTATGGGCTAGAAAAGCTCTTCTCCATCATGTCTGCCCTTCTGCATCATAAAGTGCCACCGGAGGTGATGGAGTGCTCCTGGGACTGAGTGATTATGCTAATCATTAGCTGCTTCTTGCTTGGACAGGTGTTTGATCAGGGCAAAGACAAAGGAAAATAATTGTTTCAGCCTCCATTTTACCCTCCACACGCACAAGCAGAAACAAGACATCAAGCTTTTTGATGAGCCAAACGGTCCTTTTTTTGCTGAGAAGAAACGCTTGCATAAGGTCTCTGAAGAACCTGTATAGATGTGGAATCTAAGACCCGTCCACACGGAGACGAAACGGGTTGTATCTGCTACAGTTCTCTATTGTGAGGACAAACCGTCTATACGATGCCGGAAACGCGGATGACGATAACGGCTCCCAAGGTGGGTAGATCTGCGGATGAAATGCTCTGGGGGGCCAAACAGCTCCATGTGAACGCCCTATATGATAATTTCCTGATAACGATTAAGCCATAGCCCCGCCTCTCCCCACCTCTGCTGCTCACCCCATCGTCACCCGCATCATTGCTGATGTGTTTCGCCAACAACAATGGCGGATCACAGGGTTGCTTTCGTGCTCCAGATGCTACTGACCATGCTACAGATGTCAGTGCAAAATCTACAGCTCCTCTACCACAACCATCAGCAACAAGTGGATATGGAGAACTACATGAACTACATGTTGCTAAATCCACCGTGGAGAATAAACAGAAGGGCAACCAGGCAACCATGGCAACCATGCTCGGGGGGGTCTTCTTCGCTGGTTTTGGTGTATTTTGTGGCGGAAGTACAGCGCCACTAACAGGCCCTGCATACAGTATGTACTACAGCGTTTCCAGTGGGTCGAGCAGTCTTGTGTGGACGGACACGTTTCTTGAGCCGATTCAGTGTGGACGGAAGACTTTTTTGACGTCGACATCGGTTCGTTTTCATTTTCGTTTTCCGTGTGGATGGGGCCTAACTCTGATGGATTCATACATTTGAATAATGGATTTTGTTCCTTAGAACACCATTTATGGTGCTTTGTTTGTGCTACAGCTGTCACAGGGTGGGTGAGGAAGGCAGAACATAAAGATAGGAAGAAAATTCAGATAATAAGACAAGACACAACAAGAAAACACAAAACCCAAGATCATGACTGTTGGGGAAATATTTTCCAAGGCCCATAGCTTTGATCCAGTGTATCAGTTCATACTGTCCTGACTGAGCACAGGCACCTGCAACCTTGGCTGCTGTGCTCTCAGTGTTTTGTCTCCCTGTTCCTGCCTGTTGGCGTCAGCTGATAGAGGTGTTATGATTCTATCTTGTTATGCACAATGTTGATTATTCTCTCTGAACTAGCTTAATACATGGGTCCGGAGTAGATTTCTTCAGAATTGATTGTGGCATCTCAACCGTGTGGTCAACTCGTGGCCCTGTGACGTGTCTTGTGAATTCTCCGGCCGAAGCTCCAAATAAACCGTCAGTGTTTGCCATTAAAGCTCAAGATCTCCTTGTGTCTCTCTGAGTCCTGACTCCTATTTGAAACCCACAATGACAACGGCTCTATGCAGAGATGAAAGGATATTTGTGAGTGGAACAATAATAATAATAATAATGTGCCCCTCATTCACTCTAACACACAGATGGCAGCGAGGTACCATTCAAAGCGCTGGTCCGACAATTCGGAGCACTTTCTGGGTTCAGTTTGTGTGGTCGTGGAAACCCTGCTTCACCCTTGTAAACCCATGCCTTTTGATGATGGTGGATTAATTAATCCCAAAAAAAAGACTGCCCACCTCTTTCTATAATATTAATAATCTTGGACCCCCTTTTATTTTTTCAAAAAATCAATTTATTCACTCCCTACTGAAATTAGAGGGTATCTCCATAGCTGCTTGCCCGTTTAAAAAAAAAAGAAAATATATATTGGCTTTGATAAGATTGTGGGAATGCCTCCATTCGACTCCTTTGTTTACTTACAGTGACATCACTATACAACACTTGCGCTTCTACCGGCACCAACACATTTTATGTGATATGCCAAGGGGCGGGACATCTCTCATCAGTTGACCAATCACAACAGAGCTAACCAATCAGAGCCGACTGGGCTCTGATTTCAGACAGGGTGAAAAGAGGTGCTGCAGCACAGGCAGTATGAGAAAAATAGAGACCTTTTTGAACATTAAAGCATGGAAACATGACATAGTACAGGCACTAAATGCAAATATGATCATGAAAATGAGCAAAATATTTCCTCTCTAACCTAAGAGTAGCATAAACCTTAAAATACATGATTAATTGTATGTTTGTACTCCCACCATCCACCTCTCTTTAACATAATCCAGGCAGCAATTGTGTTTCCTTCATTATGTATTTGTCAGAACCATTTTACAGTTTATCAATGCTATTTCAAGGGGACAACACTTGAAAGTGCATGTCATAAAGACGGTTTGCGATAGAAAAACAATGACGTGAACCTCCCATACTGCTGTTGGAAATATGTCGCATTCTTTCATTTCGATATTTTTACAAACCAAATGCATGGTTCACAGAGCCAAGGCGTTTGGGCAGGCTGAGGGTTGAACAGTTGTCACAGGAAGGCAGTTTGGATGCTAAACATGGCTACATGCGACAATAAGTCTTCTGTCTGCTGTGTCTCTGTGTCTCCTCTCTAATTCAGAGGGGTTAATGCTGGAGCACAGCTTTGCTGTTATTGCTTTCTCCCGCTACCTTTAATCAAGGACTCTGTAGGACAGACATGAAACCACGTCACAATGACACTTAGAGTGCTTAGCGTCATCAAAATGATAAGTCATCCCAAACAACCTTGACTTAAGTCGCCGGTGAGAAAAGCCTTTTTGATTTGAATCCTTTTTCAAAGCCCTATTCAGAGCAGAGGAAATTATGTTGGAGTGTTGGCTCGGAGATTGAAGAAATGTTAGGATATATCACTTGTGAGACGACAAATGGAAGAAGTTTAGGCGGAAACTGTTCAAAAAGCTCTGAAAGCCAGAAGTCTCAAACTGGAGTATTCCACCTTATTTCCTATTCCTCTTTATTTCTTATTCCTCTTATTCCTTTCCAAAGTGCATTTGCTGCTTCATGTGTACCCAGCATGCTCTCTGGACTCTCCAGGTCCACATAAGCTCTGCAGTGAGCTGATGGCAGACATTCAAGCTGATCACTGAAGGTGAATGACTTTCACTTGAGGGAATCTGATACTGAAAGCAACAACAACAAAGCCGGCAGCAACTTTCTGCGGGCACATGCAGATATTTGGAAAATTATTTGGCAGATTCAAGGTTAGGTTTCACAGAGAAATCTCCTCAGAGAACAGAAGTGGCTCTGGAGTTTGTCCAAAGTAGCATCTCTGCCATCTGGTCACAGCCGTCTGACAGTGATTATGAACACACACCAAATGGATGCCTCTCCTTTATGGGCCTGTGTTCCAGAGCAGCTCGGGGTTTTATTCAAAGATTAAAACAACCTTGTCTGCAGTGTTTCTCATCTGAAAGTGAAAAGTGACATGAAAGGAAAAAATGAATTAGCATTTCTTACATTTCGCTAAAGTTAGTTCAAAAATCTTTCACGCTGAGGTTATTTATGTTATAGAACTGAGAGGGAAATATTCTCCCCGCATTGAGTAAGTCAAATATTTAGTTTGTTTAAAATACACATCAGCCAACACTGAATGCTCTGCTTTTCGTAGTTTACCTCTAATACATGTTTAAAGCCACGAATAGACTGCAAACAACCTTTTTTTAGAAATAATAATAATACAATTAATTAATTTAGAGCTTTTTTAGGTACTCAGAGTCACTTTAAAAACAACAATTCACACAACAAACAAAGATGAATGGATTTAAATTAGAAACATTACAAATAACAATACAGAACAGAAAGCGTTAAGAACTGGCGGAGTAATGATGAAGGCCCGGCCCCCCCAGGTCCAGCCTAAGCCTTTCCAACCAGTTGAAATATAATCCTGCACACTTTCGTTTTGACGAAAGCATCAGAGCCCTTGAGGTATCATCCCAAAAAATATGAATTTGACAGCTACTGTCGCTTCATAGAGCATCTTTTTCAAGGTGGATTGATGAAAATAGCGCTTCTTTAACTTGAAAGAAGATAACAGTTATGCATTGCGTAATATTATATATTACCATGGATTTAGTAATAATAAACTATCAAAAAGTATGTATCTAATAGTTCGTTTTTTTGTTAGTCACGTTTTGTACATAACAACAGTATGTACTTTGTTACTTTCCGACACACTCAGAGAATACAAATATTCCGTTTACCCAGTCGACACAGACCGCTGTAGGGGGTAAGTAGTATTCCAAAGTGTATTCTATATTTAACTGGAAAAAGGATGTATAAGATAAAGAGGAGGGGACCGAGGACTGAACCCTGAATGACACCATTAGAGCCGTAGCTGGTGGAGGTTTGGCAGTTAGTAATGGAGATGAAATGATTTCTGTCAGTGAAAGTTTATTGAATAAAAACTCTTTCTTTCAGCAACCATGTCTGAAAATGTAATTTATTTAAAACTATATCAGACACATCTTGTTATAAATGCAGCAAGACTTTTTCAAAAATGACAAGGACATTTTTTTATATTATATGTTTGCTAAATATCAAATGTTTTTATATTTGTTATTTTTTTCGAGGTAAGCTCCTGGCTATAGGCCTGCTTCCATTTAAGTTATATTTGAGATATAGGACTTACCATACAAAGTCCTAAAAATAAATAATCCAGAAAGGTGTGTGTCATAACTGCTGCTACTCACAAAAGTAGTGTTTCCACATAGGGAGGATGCAACACAGCGATCCCTCTAGTCTAGAGTGCAAGCAGTGGTTTGCCCTAAGCTTACTTTGGGGGGGGGGGGGGGGTTAACTTCACTGTCTACATAAAGCTAAGGTGAGCATGTAACTGGCTGTTTGAGATTTCCCCTTGTACATATGCTGTCAGGGACTGTCAGTCACCCTAAGAATACTCTTAACACTTAAAAGCCTTGTTCCTGGATTGCCTTTGGGCCTCTAGCATAGAGTGTTTCGAATCTAAATAGATTCCTCTCCAGTGACGTTTTATTAAATAAATTAAATCTATGTTTATTTTAAAAACCTCAAAGGCATAACCAGTCAAAAAAAGGCTAAACAAACCAAAAATGCAAATGTAATGAACAATGCCAGAGAGCCCAAAGAAGCCCAGAACAAGCGGAGCCACACATTCGCACACATTTGTCTGGTTATGTGCAGGAAGCAGAGACACTACTCCTCTGGGACTTCCTGTGCATCTCTGTTTGTTTCTGACCTGAGCACAGAGCTCACTAATCTACCAATAAGGGGAATGTATACATGAGTTTCTTTGCCCTTCTTCTTTTTTTGCAGAAAGCTTACAATGAATACACAGTGAAGACAGCAATGAATATGAATATAAGTATAATATATATAATATATAATATATGTATATATATATATAATATATATAAATATATCTATATATAATATATATCTATAATAATATATATATAATGTATATAACATAATATATATAATATGAATATAATATAAGAATATGAAAGGACTTGAGAACGTCAAGCAATTAACAGAAGTATGTAAAATGACTTTAGTCCATGAATAACATAGATACTCTCAAAAAAGCAATAAGTGTTGTTGCTTTAATTTATGCATTCACTTTTCCAGCTTGCTAGTGGTGTGTCTCTATGTCTAAACTATACTTGACAGCTGATTGAATTAACCATTTTTAAATCAAACTTTCCATTCAGGAGAAATACCCAAAATATATATCATCGAAAAACTTGTGCTACTATAGCAGGGGTATTCAACTAAAATTCAACAAGGTCCAGTTAGAGAAAATCTCCCCATGTAAAGGTCCGGATCATCAAAATGTCTAACTTGTTTTATGAATTAGTGTGATATATATTGAAGTAGCCTGTAGCTTTATCAACGTATGCATGTAATCAACAACTGACTCCCAATCAAATAAAGAAAGTAAAATTCAAAAACAACAATATTTAGTGTCAATTAACATTGAAATATACAGATATACAGTAAAATACTGTGGATATGTGTAATGTTCCTCTTGGGCTGCATTTAAAAATAAAATAGAGAAAATAAATAAAATAGCTTTTGAAAATATGTGCATCTTAAAAGTGCTTAATTTTAGATAAATAAAATAAAGTGTAGCAGCAGCTTGAGTTTCCCTTTTGTTTTGTTAACCGTTTCACATCATGACTTAACAATTTCAGCCGATTATAGAACAATATCAGTATTTACACATCATAACAATTGAACAGTTTTAAAGTTTCTATTTCTTTCCCTCTTATATTGCAGTCCCTCACTCACTTTTTTTTATTCAGTGCGAGAATTGAGCTTGAGCTTGTCCTGCCAGGAGTTTAAATCTGGGCTGAAATCGTGTCGGGGCCATTCTCATACACACATGCAGGTGCTCATTGGTTAGCCTCGGTTAGCCTGTCCTGGAACGATATTTAGTTTTAATTCTGATCCTGTTGGACTGATCATATGGGGCTCTGAGACTGCTTATTTTTTGTGACCTCAGTTCTGACTTGAGAGGGAATGTTTGGTCAAACACTTTGTGTTTTGCCTCATGTGGCGTTTTGACACTTTTAATGAGCACCACGGTCTCAGAACAAAAGAGACACACTGGTTCTGTGCTCCCACTGGGCAGGATGAACATGAATGAGTCCACTCAGGGTTAAAAGCTCTGTTCTCACTGTCCACTTTCCTCTTCTTGGAGAGCGCCATGTTTAATTATCAGGGCTTTCAAGTTAACGCATTAATAACGCGTTAACGCAAAAAAAAAGATTAACGCCACTCATTATTTTAACGCGATTAACGCATGTGTATTTTTTGTCCTCGGCCGCCCCGTAGTTTCAGAGCGCATCGAGTTTAAAATACCATCTACAAGCTGATGCTGACAGCCCCGCTCCTGCCGTCCGCTTGCGGCAGACCACACTTCCACGCTCACCGGCAGGCCCTGACTGGCCATCGGGAGGACCGGGAGGGTGTGTGTATGTGTGGCGCGAGCGAGCGAGAGAGAGAGCTTACGTGCAGTGCTTGAATTGGGCCGGTACCAGTTCTTGAATTGGGCCGGTACTCACCGGTACGCAGTACCGGCACTTCTGATTTTTACCCATGTGGTACCGGCACTTCTTACTGAGTACCGGCAAGGTGCCGGTACTCAGTAAAATGCCGGTACTCAGCCGCCGGCAATATACGTATATATTGTAAACGCAACGCAGCGCAAATGTGGGTCTGACTCTGCCTCACAGAGGGTGACTGGCTGTCTACATGACGTGGCCTGCCGACATTGCCACTTTCATACAGATCATACTAATGCCCTCGATTGGTCTCTGTGTGTCATTCAAGCTCGGGAGGGTGTGTCTTGGTGTATGTGTGGCGCGAGCGAGCGAGAAAGCGCGCGCACCGGTTACGTGTATTGTTGTTAGCATCTGGTGCTAGCTAGCTGCGCTAACGGATATAAGGAGCTTTTTCAACAACAAGGTGGAGGGAGAGTCCTTTGCTGTCAGACTGAGAGGCTGATAACTACAGCTCTGGTGAGGTAAATTACTCTCTGAGTCTTTAGATAGTTAACTTAGTTTAAGTTATCTCAGTGGGTCTCAAACGGTTCGGTCACCATTTATGTAAACACATATTTCCATTTGAGGGGGTAGTGATTAGTAAAATCCATCCATCCATCCATCTTCTCCCGCTTATCCGTGGTCGGGTCGCGGAGGTAGCAGTTCCAGCAGAGAGCCCCAAACTTTCTTTTCCCTGGCCACATCAACCAGCTCTGACTGGGGGATCCCAAGGCGCTCCCAGGCCAGAGAAGAGATATAATCCCTCCATCTGGTTCTAGGTCTACCCCTTGGTCTCTTCCCAGCTGGACGTGCCTGGAACACCTCCCTAGGGAGGCGCCCAGGTGGCATCCTAACTAGGTGCCCGAACCACCTCAACTGGCTCCTTTCGACGCGAAGGAGGAGCGGTTCAACTCCGAGTCCCTCCCGGATGACCGAACTTCTCACCTTATCCCTAAGGGAGACACCAGCCACCCTGCGGAGAAAACCCATCTCGGCCGCTTGTACCCGCGATCTCGTTCTTTCGGTCATGACCCATCCTTCATGACCATAGGTGAGGGTAGGAACGAAAATGGCCCGGTAGACAGAGAGCTTTGCCTTCTGGCTCAGCTCCCTTTTCGTCACAACGGTGCGGTAAAGAGACTGCAGTACCGCTCCCGCTGCTCCGATTCTCCGACCCATCTCACGCTCCATTGTTCCCTCACTCGAGAACAAGACCCCGAGATACTTGAACTCCTTCACTTGGGGTAAGGACTCATTCGATTAGTAAAATATGCATGAATAATACAAACAAAATGTTAACTAGGTGAAAAAAGGTAAGATAAACTTGTTGAGAGCTAAAACTAGTCTTTGCTGTTGCCTCAAAGAGGAGCAGGGGGGAGAGGAGGGAGACAGGAGAGGCCGATTCAGGAGCCCAGACACACTCACAACTATAAATGAACCAAAAACAAATAAATAAACAAGTTTCAATGTTTTTTCATATTGGATATTGTATGTTATTGGTTATGGCCATGTACCTATGATTTTATGATTATTTAAATGTATACATTTTTGTTTCATATGGGTGTAGTCTCTTTATTTCCCCCTCAAAATGCACCAGATTGATGCATTTAAGTCCAACATTTAAAAAAAAATCTTACCGGGGGAGCATGCCCCCGGACCCCCCTATAGGATTTGAGGCCCGGCCCCACTGTTCCCAAATAGATTTGCAATTTTCTTTAAATAGTAACCCATCTCCATATGTTTCTTTTTGGGTAGTAGATTTAAACTAGAGGGCTATCACTTTGTGCAGCAACGCTATTGACAAATACATCCAGCAAAATGACACAAAAAACTGGTAGTGGCCTCAGGGACGAGGAGTCATTTAACCAGCCAGTAGGAGTCAAGCTTTACTTTCTTTTATATCCATAAAGAAAAAGTAAATCTGTTTACACTTGTTTCATTATGGATGTTGAGAGGTATCCATATATCTCTTCATTTTGCTCTCAAAGTGCACCAGATTGATGCATCTAACTTCAATATTTAAAAAAAAAATGTTCCCGGGGGAGCATGCCCCCGGACCCCCCTAGACTAGAGGGTGTCAGGTCCACTCCCCACTTATAAAAATAGCACTTTACCACTGCACCCCCTCTAATCTCAGATGCACCCTGAGTTATTTTGTTTAAGTACAGTGAGCCTTTCTAAAATATACAGTAAAGAAACAAACCCACCAGCATTATAGGATATACTATGACTTTGTGCGAAATACTTGTTGCTGATTTAGAGTACTGGCACCTTTTTTATTCCAATTCAAGCACTGGCCGGTACTCACCGGTACGCAGTACCGGCACTTCTGATTTTTACCCATGTGGTACCGGCACTTCTTACTGAGTACCGGTGTTACAGTATAAGTTGAGTCATGACAACTGGCGACATTCTATTATTTTCGTCATAGGAATCCGGGGCGTGTACATTGAGGACCCATTGTTGACTTACCAGGAAAGAAACATCGTTTGTCGTTTACGTTCATCTTTTGCTATATCTGCCTTCCTAAGATCACTTTGCTGCACATTCAGTACTCGTATGTGAGGTTGTGGGTGAGAGTCCGATATCGTGACGCTTACAGGGAGGTATCGAACATTACAAAGTAGGTGACTGTGTGGATGCCTGTTCAAAACATTGCAAACTTCAATAAATCATTTAAATTATATATTTGTGTCCGACTTTCATTTGTTCATCGTTCTTAATGTGATGTATATTAGCTTTGATAGCTGTCCATACCTTCAGACAGCCTAAAAGTAAAACACAAGATTTTTATTCACAGCCCGAACGCTCATCGAGATGACTGGATCAGTCATGACAACTTGTGATCAGCTCCGATTAAATTGTGATATCAATTCTGTAGCTAACCTTCAGGGAGCACGTTTATTTTATGAAATACCTGTATCCCTCTCATCACAACAAGACTCTACACTGTGCAGGAAAAACAATTACATACATGAAAATAACCTTGATGCATGGGAATTAAACACACAAACTATCTTCCGTGGCTATACTGATATGTCACAGTAACGGTAAACCACAGAAAAGTAAGTCCAGCGGGGCACAAGTTGAATACATATAATACGGTAGTTCTATTATGCGTTTAAGCCTATACGTTTAACCCATAAGAACCCCGACCCATTTCTACTTTTGGGGAAATTAAGGGGAATGTAATTTAGACTAAATAGACACATTTCTGACAAGTAACCTCCCTAGTGTCAAATATCTGGGCTTTAATGGTAAAGTAACTCTTATTTATAACTTAATTAACAAGGATGATGTTTTGGTTTGCATTTGTTTGAAAATACTATGAATTGAAGAATAAAGCCTATGTTAACTAAATATAATTGAATCAGCTAAATTAACTGACCAGACCATAATCATATTTCTAATTGTGCATATATGTCACTCCGGATTTACTGTGAATGTTTAGGGTTAAAGTCCCGATGTGACACCAGTGTCACAGCAATATTTATGGCATTTGTTTCATATCAATTTCATCAAGAAATGTTTCCACAACAGGTTAAATGTAATCAGAATCAGAATACCTTTATTCGTCCCACAGAGGGGACATTTACATTTGTTACAGCAGAAAAGAGCCGAAGACAGCTTAATGTTTAACAAATGACATGTCATGTAAGCATTTTTATTCTTAAATGGCTTGAATATTAACTTTAGCAACAAAAAACCTTTCCAAATCTAGCTAGTTCTGTCACATGTTTTAGCCTGACACATGGACATCTTGGACATGTTGTTATGGGAAGACAAAAGCAAATGACAAGGACCATGACCCCAGACTGTTCAGTGTGTGTCACTTTGGGACTTCATGAGATAAAAAAGGCTAAAGCTGTATAAGGAACTTTCCAGAACATTTAAATTTCATGTGACACCCGTGTCTAAGCAATTCTGTCTGCCTTCCGTGTTCCTGTTGTTATTTACTTCCTCTCTGCCTTCTTCTGATGATTTATCTGTTAGTTTGTGTGTTTAATTCCCATGCATCAAGGTTATTTTCATGTATGTAATTGTTTTTCCTGCACAGTGTAGAGTCTTGTTGTGATGAGAGGGATACAGGTATTTCATAAAATAAACGTGCTCCCTGGAGAATAGCTACAGAATTGATATCACAATTTAATCGGAGCTGATCACAAGTTGTCATGACTGATCCAGTCATCTCGATGAGCGTTCGGGCTGTGAATAAACAACTTGTGTTTTACTTTTAGGCTGTCTGAAGGTATGAACAGCTATCAAAGCTACTATACATCACATTAAGAACGATGAACAAATGAAAGTCGGACACAAATATATAATTTAAATGATTTATTGAAGTTTGCAATGTTTTGAACAGGCATCCACACAGTCACCTACTTTGTAATGTTCGATACCTCCCTGTAAGCGTCACGATATCGGACTCTCACCCACAACCTCACATACGAGTACTGAATGTGCAGCAAAGTGATCTTAGGAAGGCAGATATAGCAAAAGATGAACGTAAACGACAAACGATGTTTCTTTCCTGGTAAGTCAACAATGGGTCCTCAATGTACCCGCCCCGGATTCCTATGACGAAAATAATAGAATGTCGCCAGTTGTCATGACTCAACTTATACTGTAACACCGGCACCTTGCCGGTACTCAGTAAAATGCCGGTACTCAGCCGCCGGCAATATACGTATATATTGTAAACGCAACGCAGCGCAAATGTGGGTCTGACTCTGCCTCACAGAGGGTGACGGGCTGTCTACATGACGTGGCCCGCCGACATTGCCACTTTCATACAGATCATACTAATGCCCTCGATTGGTCTCTGTGTGTCATTCAAGCTCGGGAGGGTGTGTGTTGGTGTATGTGTGGCGCGAGCGAGCGAGAAAGCGCGCGCACTGGTTACGTGTATTGTTGTTAGCATCTGGTGCTAGCTAGCTGCGCTAACGGATATAAGGAGCTTTTTCAACAACAAGGTGGAGGGAGAGTCCTTTGCTGTCACACTGAGAGGCTGATAACTACAGCTCTAGTGAGGTAAATTACTCTCTGAGTCTTTAGATAGTTAACTTAGTTTAAGTTATCTCAGTGGGTCTCAAACGGTTCGGTCACCATTTATGTAAACACATATTTCCATTTGAGGGGGTAGTGATTAGTAAAATATGCATGAATAATACAAACAAAATGTTAACTAGGTGAAAAAAGGTAAGAAACTTGTTGAGAGCTAAAACTAGTCTTTGCTGTTGCCTCAAAGAGGAGCAGGGGGAGAGGAGGGAGACAGGAGAGGCCGATTCAGGAGCCCAGACACACTCACAACTATAAATGAACCAAAAACAAATAAATAAACAAGTTTCAATGTTTTTTCATATTGGATATTGTATGTTATTGGTTATGGCCATGTACTTATGATTTTATGATTATTTAAATGTATACATTTTTGTTTCATATGGGTGTAGTCTCTTTATTTCCCTCTCAAAATGCACCAGATTGATGCATTTAAGTCCAACATTTAATTTTTTTTTTTTTTTTTTAAATGGTAACCCATCTCCATATGTTTCTTTTTGGTGAGTAGATTTAAACTAGAGGGCTATCACTTTGTGCAGCAACGCTATTGACAAATAAATCCAGCAAAATGGCACAAAAAACTGGTAGTGGCCTCAGGGACGAGGAGTCATTTAACCAGCCAGTAGGAGTCAAGCTTTACTTTCTTTTATATCCATAAAGAAAAAGTAAATCTGTTTACAGTTGTTTCATTATGGATGTTGAGAGGTATCCATATATCTCTTTTCTCTCGAATTGCGCCAGATTGATGCATCTAACTTCAATATTTAAAAAAAAATGTTCCCGGGGGAGCATGTCCCCGGACCCCCCTAGACTAGAGGGTGTCAGGTCCACTCCCCACTTATAAAAATAGCGCTTTACCACTGCACCCCCTCTAATCTCAGATGCACCCCGAGTCATTTTGTTTAAGTACAGTGAGCCTTTCTAAAATATACAGTAAAGAGACAAACCCACCAGCATTATAGGATATACTATGACTTTGTGCCAAATACTTGTTGCTGATTTAGAGTACTGGCACCTTTTTTATTCCAATTCAAGCACTGCTTACGTGTATTGTTGTTGTTAGCATCTGGTGCTAGCTAGCTGCGCTAACGGATATAAGGAGCTGTTTAAATGAAAACAGAGGAGCGACATTTCGCCGACAACTGCGCCGAGCACTTGACTTTATGCAGGCAGCTAGACAGTGGGACATTGTGGGAAAAGTCAGCACACTCAGCACGGATAGTGCGCGCAACATGATTGCAGCGTCCAGGCAGCTCCCGTTCGAGCATATTGAGTTGCACATAGCTCCAACCGGCGCTGGCTCCAACGATCCATCACACACACACACACACACACACACACACACACACACACACACACACACACACACACACACACACACACACACACACACACACACACACACACACACACACACACACACACACACACACACACACACACACACACACACACACACACACACACACACACACACACACACACACACACACACACACACACACACACACACACACACACACACACACACACACACACACACACACACACACACACACTGTATTGTATTATTGTGTTGTATGAGAGAGGTTCCAGGTTGAATTGAGGCTGATATTTGTAATGTTCAGAGGTTGCTGTGTTTAATATGCATGAGAATATTTGTCATTGTTCAAATGATAATAAACATTTGCATAAAACATATTTGTCTGCTCATATGTTGATAAGAGTATTAAAAACTTGAAAAATATTCCTCTAAGGTACATTTAGAACAGATAAAAAATGTGCGATTAATTTGAGATTAATCGCGATTAACTATGGACAATCATGCGATTAAATATTTTAATCGACTGACAGCCCTAGTAATTATGTGTCTCTCCCATTCAGTAGGTCTCTCCCTGTCTGCCGCTAACACGCATGTTCACTCTCTTCTCCGCTTCTCTCCCTGTATCGCTAATTATTCTCTTCACTCACTTTCCTCTCCGCTTCTCTTTGCTGCGCTCTCATCTCTTCTTCTGTGTTTCCCTCCCTGTATCGTCTCTTTCGCCCCCTTTCCGAGTCGGTTCAAATAGAATCGCCCCGTCAAAATTGAATGTATTGATTATAGGTCCGGGTCCGTATAAGTCGGCGTCCGGATCCGGGCCGCGGTCCGCCTGTTGCCGACCCCTGTACTATAGGATATAATGTCTTTAGGAGCAGAACCAACTCCTCTCTTTATCTCACACACCTTTACACCAATAGCTCCTCATGCATGCCGGACACTGATGGTTCAGGGACTGCTGGTTCAAACAAAAACACATTACTTGAAGTCTGACAATACGGATATTTCATTGTGATTTTGTGGTATAGCTTGGATCCAGCTGCCGTGAAAGGTATCATTTTTAGTCCAGAGAGGCATATTTCATTATCGCATTTGATGAGTGGCCAAATATTTTCGAAACATTCATGCTGCCAGAGAATAAATAATCTGGTCATGGTGAACAAAATTCCTTAATTTTATACATTTGTAAATCGACAGAGATAACTATGAATTAATAATTTAAATCAATTAGCAAGATAATATTCAAATCGTTGTATGGTACAGATTTCCTATTCTCAAAGATTTGCCACTTTGGATATGACAACATTATTATTTTTTTAATTTTATAGCCTGAAGGATTTATTTCATAGTCAACAACAATTGACAGATGAATCTGATATAAAGATTCTCGTTGTTAGCAAGCTTTGTACTAAAGGACATTTGAATCAGTGAAAGTTAAGATTCTGATACAACTATGCAAAACAAACTCTTGTTCACTCCAGCTTTGGAGGACTGTAACTGGGGTCTCAACTCTGGAGTTTCATAATTTGTTCAATAATTTCTGCTTAAATAATATATAAAATAAGTACAGTTTTTCTTGCAAGATTAGCTAAAACTATTTAGCTTCTCAACACAGCCGCTAGAGTTTTAAAAGTAGTGGAGTTTGCTGCAAATTATGTGTGTACCAGGTATTCATGATATTGTGTCTAAGTATAGCCTCCCTATCAGTCTTTGCAATATGCGTGATTGTAAAATTAAATAAGAGGGATGAAACTATACTAAATAATACAGATAATGAAGACAGTGCAACAGTAATATCATCATAGTACAAATGTGAATGAGAATAATCATCACTGCTGTTAATATCCACTTTAGAATTCTGCTGCATAAATGGTACACACACACACACACACACACACACACACACACACACACACACACACACACACACACACACACACACACACACACACACACACACACACACACACACACACACACACACACACACACACACACACACACACACACACACACACACACACACACACACACACACACACACACACACACACACACACACACACACACAGTTTGCCATGCCATCTAATGTGGAGTTCATTATCTTGCTCGTTGCGACTCAGAGATGTTTACCACAAGGGGCTCAGGATCGAAACACTGACCCTCTGATTGGTGGATGACCACTCTATCTCCTGGACCAAAGCTGCACAAAGTCACTGTTGAATTGAAGAAAAATTATAACTGCTTTAATTGAAAGCTCATAATTTATTATCTCTGGTTATAATTTAGAAAGAGCTGCAACTTTGGATAAATGTAAATGATACGCTCAGTAACATGAATACACCAAGTCACTTATCAGTAATGACCTATTCTTAGTATAATTTTATGTTCTCCAGAGTTCCTAAGAGGGTACAGTGTGGAGGTTTTCTAAGTGTTTTGTTAGTTTAAAATACCTTTGTCGTCCTCTGCCAGACATTTGTAAACGCAATAGAATTTATATTTATTTTACTATGGTTTACAAGCTGTAACTAATAGCTTCATTAATGAATAATGCATACTTATTTCAGCCGCTAATAATGATACAGCAGTGTTAGGAATTAATTGCTTTGTCTTTTCCACCAAGATGACCTCCAACTTTAACATGCACACATGCTGAGAGGTGGTCCTGAGTGGGTTTCATTCTTTTCGCTGTAGCTGCATAATGATTCTGTATTTTTACTGTGAAAGAAATCTTCCTCTTTCAACTGTCAATTTTTTGTTTTTGTGTAACTGTAACACCAATTACATGTCGTTTCTAACTGTACATACAAAACACAGTCAGTTGCTGGGTTCACTAGAATCTTTCACTTCATCATGTTTATCATCATAATATAAAATAAAAAATGTTGACAGCCAGACCAGATAAATAAAACAGCTGTCAGAACGTGTCCTGCTCAGGGACAATAAACAGCAGCAGAGAATTTTCACATCTGGCAACCCAAATATTGCTCATAATTGATTTATTTATCATTATGGGATTATTCAATATATACGATGCTATTAGTTACAACTCAAAAACTAATATAGTTGCTCGAAAACATGCAAAATAAACACATTTGTGACCTGCTCCATCGAAATCAGTCGCATTGACCCGAAGACACATTTTCGGTTGTATACACTGTTGGAAAGAGGAGATTCCTAGCTTTCTAATGATAACAGGATTGTTTTTGTACTCCAAATAGTAAGAAAAATATGTCACACTATATAATGACTGTCACCGAGTCATCATTTTGAGAAAAAGGCCTTCAAAGTTTTCTCTTCTCTGGAATCCATCGACCTGATTGATTATTAGCGGAGCAAATAATCAAAATACTACGGAGGGAAGATATTTTTGTTTCGATTACTGGTCTGGGGGAAGCTCGCGAGTGTGTGTGAGTGTTTGTGTAATTTAGCGTTTGTGTGTATTGTGTTTGTTTCCCGGGGAAAACACTCACGAGAAACACCGGCTGTTGTTATGCCTGCTGTGACGTCAAGTTACTCCGTTCTCCGTTTGTAATTATGCCATTACAAGCTTCAAAGTCGTATTTATCATCTGAATTTGCCGAAACAAGTTTAATATTCTGAAAGCCAAAACTTTGTTTGATTGAAATCAGATGAAAACAAACTGTAACGGACCCTGCCGTGTTATCTATGATTACTATACGCCTTACATTCATAATGTCAGCCGGAGGGAGGGGGTCTGCGCCGCGGAACAGCAGAGTGGTGAGTGAGAGCTGTCATCTTCCCTTTACAAGCTTCAAAAATGTATTCATCGTGTGATTTTGGCATTTCTTTTTTGTTTTGTTTATCAAACAAAACACCCGAACCCCGAAAAACAATTTTTTACGCAAATCCACGTTTATTTTGAAATGAGCCCTTCCGACTGATTTTGATAGAGCGGGTCACATTTGCATTGTTTCATTACCTCCAATTTGAGTAAGATGCATGTAATGTTGCTGCTGCCTTACTGTCATCATTTGTTTCCACTTTGTGTCAGTGACCAGTCAGCATAGAATGGTGCAGAGTCCTAAAACCAAAAAATGAAGTAGCATTTCCCTCGTCTCGAAGTCAAAAATGTTGTCAGTAATAACCCCACTAAAAAACAGTAGTTGCTAACAAGTGTCTAAATCAGACGACTAAACATCATCACTCTCAACATTAGCCGCCTTTATCTTAGCCGTGTTGATGTGCAGCCGTGCCACTGTGGCGTTGTTAGTTTATAGCCTTGCGTTAGCTTTTTTCTTCTGGCTATATTGTATTGTACACTTAAAAAAATCACACAGTGGTGACATGCTGAGATTATCCTGCTGAACAATTTTTTTTATCAGAATCATAAATGTATGTTTATACAATATTCCAAAATCCAATGGAAAAATCCCATTGGGTTTTTTCGGAGGAACCCCTTTGCGTTGCTAACTTCCTGGTCCGCCTACAAAAAACCGCTCCACTGTATTTTGCCACCAGAAGAATAATATGTCTCAGCTGTCCTCACAGTGTGGGACAGGAAGTAACCTACCGGAAGTCCTCATCAGCAACATGAAAGAACATGGCTGTAGGAACATTCTATGACATTGTGTGGTATCTTGTTAGGGTAAATATGAGTGCGGCTGTTGTAGTAGAAATATCTGGCCCCTGTCAGCCATGGGCGGCGCGAGGATTTTTTTGCTGCAGTAGCTTAGCATTTGCTATATGACAGCACGGCGTTGCTAGTTAATTTTCAAAATAAATAAACAAACAATACCAGTGGGCCAAGCACGAGCCTGTTCATATTGTAGCGTTCACCGCTATTCAAGATCACAGATCACTCTAGCCTTCAATGTCGAAAACATTCTCTTTATTTACAGAACCAATCAATAGTATAACACTTTTCCCCACACTCGAACACAACTCCTAGCGTCTCGTACTCCCTGCCTGCACACACTGGAAAACGCAGACACACACACACACACACACACACACACACACACACACACACACACACACACACACACACACACACACACACACACACACACACACACACACACACACACACACACACACACACACACACACACACACACACACACACACACACACACACACACACACACACACACACACACACACACACACACACACACACACACACACACACACACACACACACACACACACACACACACACACACACACACCTGGAAGGTGTAACTCCCACAAACAACATTGCCTATATAACTTAACTTTACAATGTCATAAATGTACTAAACTGTGCACATCTGATCACACACACACACACACACACACACACACCTGGAAGGTGTAACTCCCACAAACAACATTGCCTATATAACTTAACTTTACAATGTCATAAATGTACTAAACTGTGCACATCTGATCACACACACACACACACACACACACACACACACACACACACACACACACACACACACACACACACACACACACACACACACACACACACACACACACACACACACACACACACACACACACACACACACACACACACACACACACACACACACACACACACACACACACACACACACACACACACACACACGTACGTGAGAAGGGGGGCAGAGCCACTCACCAATGGGTCACATCTGTTACAGCAGGACAATGCGTCTGTTGTTGTGGTTCAAAGCAAACGCGTCTACGACCTCCTGCACATCCAGGGCTCTTGTTCGTTCGGCATCGATGGACAGCAAAGCCAAATTGCTATTCCTCAAGTCCCCGCTGTTGCTCCTCATGTATTTTTTCACACGCTGCAAACAAGAAAAGCTGCGTTCGCAGGTTGCAGACGTGACAGGCAGTGTCACCGATATACACAAAAGTCTGTCGACGCCGTCGAACTTGGTGCAGTTCTGCAGACAGGTTGTCCGTTTTCACCCCATAATACTGGGCCATGGGTGATAGGTGCTCCAGCTCAAGGAATGACTTGTGAGTTGGATTTAAGGCAGACGTGCCCTGCAGCACGCCACAAGATTCAGACGAAACCCACCTTTTCATTTAATTGACAAGTCTATCAATGACAGGGTAGTAGCAGTGCTTGCGGATGTCATCAGAGGAGGTGATAGGTGGAAGTTTTCCTGTTGGAGCATCAACTACAAACTCCTGTAGGTGGCATGCAGGCTGAGTCTGACGTCGCTCTTTTCTCAACTTGACGGGGATGCCAGTCTTGGTGGAGAGGGCGTGTGCTTTGTCCAAAATGTCCTCCCATGATTTTTCATTTCTCTTTTCGGAGAGGGATGTAATTACCGACTCAACAAGATCCGTAGCAGAGGCCAGTTGCAGATCTGGGGACTGTAAATGGTCGGACAAGAATTTGGTGGCTCGAAACATATCCTCAAATAGAGCGAGTTGCACAGCAAACTGACCGTCTATCAGTGCCTTCACTGCTCTGGCTTCTGTCTTCCTGCGAGCGTTTGACTGCGTGATGACCTCATCGAGTGTGGCACAGATAGCTGGCAGGGTTTTCTGAATGGCCCACAGTGCTGAATACTGACAAGCCCATCTAGTGTCTGACAGCTTTTTCAGTTCAACTGGCTTTTCTTTTGGTTCAAGTTCCTTTTGTTTTGTATGGAAAATGTTGTGCACAACAGAGCCAGAAAAGAAATTATACAGCATCTGCACAACTTCAAAAAAATCCCCTGCTGGTCTTACATTTTTAACACAGTCAACTAAAACTAAATTTAGTCGGTGGGCATGGCAATGTACATAAAGGGCCTGTGGCACCTCCTTCCGAAATCTCTCCTGCACACCGTTATTACACCCCGACATGACAGCGGCACCGTCGTAGTGTAACCGGCTGTGTCTGACTCTGCGTTGTGTTGTGTAGAAAGACGACGACCCAGACGTGTAGCTTCATTCAGGATGTACATTTATTTTCACTCCTGACGAAACAGCGACAGAAAGAAAACATTTCTCCAGTCAGTACTCTCTTTAACGTGCCCCTCTCCCACAGAGATCAGTATCAAAAGGGCATAACGTAAAAAGTAACACAACATACCTGACGAAACAGCGACAGAAAGAAAACATTTCTCCAGTCAGTACTCTCTTTAACGTGCCCCTATACAAATTAAACAACACAGAAATACATTGTGAACACCCGTGAGACACTACAACAAAAATAAGTAATAAAAAGTAACTTAAAGTGCATAAAGTCGACACTAAAACACGGAAATTGCTTCTGGCTGAAGAGCCGCCTACCTCTCCCACAGAGATCAGTATCAAAAGGGGAGAACGATGCATGAACCCCGCGAAAAAAAGGGGAACAGTGTCACATACATAAGGAACGTAGGGGTACACGCTAAAATTATAGTTCCACATACTGATGTGAGTCCTACTGCGTCAGGTATTAACACAAGATGAAACAAGAATAAACACAGATTTTGTGTAATTATATAGACATATTTACATAATATATTATATACAAATGAGACATAACTGTCCCTGTTACACTCACCCCGCTAGAATTATGCAAAATTCTGGGTCGCAAAACAATCCACATATAAACACACTGGCCATTACAACAAGCAACAAAACCATATGAAACAGCAATAAGAGCTTCCTACCTAAAGGATAAGAGAATGAGGGACTCGCTTGGGCCCAGCAAGAACCCACAGTACTCTACAGACAAGGTGAGGTGCAGTTTACACCCCACACCCTGGCCAAACGATGTGGATGAGCGAAAAATAAAATAAAAAAAGGCTCAATACAGCAGTATATCACCAGAGCACAAATAATGGCTAACACGCCACATTTCACACATTAATAACAGCACGCAGCCTTATCTCAACCCTCAAGAAGGGACTCAAGTTGTGCCATGGACTCAATGAAGCGGCGCACAGGTCTAATGACTCTGCCGAATCGTGAGGTAACCTGGCCATCTACATGTGATGCTTGACGCTTATTGGCAGGGGGCCGTTGTGGCAGAGGAGCTGGGAAAGCCATTGGGGTCTCTACAGCAGTTGCAGGGTCACTAGAAACGGGGGTGACCAACACAGAAGGAGGTGGTGGGTGGTCTGGATGAACAGAGTCATCAACAGGGGACTGCTCAAGGACCCATGAGGCGGTGCGGCCATCCTCCCCGTCAACATCCGAGAGGGAACCAGCTAGGGATGGCCCAGCTGTTGCAGCTGCTGTGTCTAACTCGGACACCTCTGTCCCATGCCAATCAGATGCCGGAGCGGTATCGGTCATGCTAGGGGTAGGTGCGGGCACAGGAGCATCATCTTCACCATCCGAGGCCTCCTCCAGCGGAAGGAAGTTGACTTGCAGCAGCAGGTTTCGGTGAACAACACGCTCATGTCCCTCTGGATCCCTGATCCGGTAGATATGGAGGGCTGGTTTTGAGGCCACCACAGTGTGCACAACAGGCATCCACTTGTCAGAAAGCTTGCATTTTCCCTTGGCGCCTTTGTTCGCCAGCAGCACCTGGTCACCGACAGACAGAGGTTGGCCCCTGACCCGTTTGTTATACTGGTCACTCTGATGTCTCTGCTCCGCTGTGCAGTTTTTCTGGGCCAGTGCCATGGCACAGTGCAGGTCTTCCAAGAGGGATTTCACGTAGGCATTGTAGTCACACACAGTCACATCATGAAGTACATTCCTGAACAGAAGGTCCACTGGCAGCCTTGGGATTCTCCCGAACATCAAATAGAAGGGCGCGAACCCAGTGGTCTCATGGACAGTGCAATTGTACACGAAAGTCATTGTCTGTATTATCTGCGGCCACTTCTGTTTGGAGCGAAGTGGTAGAGACCTCAACATGTTGCCCAGGGTGCGGTTGAACCTCTCTGTGCCGCCGTTCCCCATAGGGTGGTAAGGTGTGGTGTGGGACTTGTCAACCCCTGACAACTGCAAGAGCTCAGCAATCAGCTCACTTTCAAAGTTTGCTCCCTGGTCAGAATGAAGGCGCTGAGGGAAGCCATAAACACAGAAAAAGTTGTCCCACAGCTTCTTGGCTACTCTCTTAGCTGTCTGATCCTGGCAGGGGAAAGCATGTGCCAACTTTGTATAGTGATCGGTGATCACAAGAACATCCACAGACTTGTTGTGACGGTCTTCAGCTGACCAGAAGTCGATGCACACAAGCTCCAGAGGGGCAGAGGTCTTAATGCTCTCCAGTGGGGCTCTTGCGGAAGGTTCAGGAGTCTTGCTGAGAACACATCGGTGGCAGTGCTTCACATGATTGCGGACATCCTTCTCCATGTCGTACCAGAAGAAACGCTGGCGGGCCAGAGACAGTGTGCGGGGCTGACCTTGATGGCCAGCATGGTCGTGAACACCAGATAATGCATCTGCCTTTAGCGACTCCGGCACCACGAACTGGGACCTCTTCTGTCTAGTCAAGGGATCTTTCGTGACCCTGTAGAGGACGCCATTCAGAAGAGTCAGTTTATCCCACTGCTTCAAGACTCTCAGAGTCGGCTGACTCTCATTGTAGCGTTCCCGTCTGGAAGGCCTGCGCTTCCTGTCAACATAGAGAGCGACCCTGGAAATTACTGGGTCCTGTTGCTGGTGTGACTGCAGCTCAGAAAGAGATAGGGAATGCAACGTGTCCTGGCCAGGTGGTTCAAAGGTGGTGAGGTGATCAACCAGGGAGGCTGCACGCTCCCTAGGAGCAGAGTCCCACTCGTCCAAGGAGGAAAGAAGAGAAGAGACCTCATCCTCAGACATTGAACCTTCAATGGCGTCAGAGTGAGATGGACCCTCCAGTGACTGTGGTTGGCAGGTGAGGCGGAAGGCATCTTGCACAGACCCATCACTGACGTCACAGACCTGGTCCAGTAGCTCCAAGTAGGGTTCACGCAGCAACCGTTCCCTCAAAGGTTTCACGAAAGGGTCTCTGCTGAGGGCATCCGCCACCACGTTCAACCTGCCGGGAATATGTTTGATTTCGAAGGAATACGGAGCCAACTTAGCAACCCACCGCTGCTCACAGGCGTCAAGTTTCGGCTTGGTCATGATATATGTGAGAGGATTGTTATCTGACCAGACGGTGAATCTGTGACCCTTGAGCCAGTGGCTAAACTTCTCACAAACCGCCCACTTTAGAGCCAAGAACTCCAGTCTGTGTGCAGGATAATTGAGCTGGCTGCGACTGAGAGTTTTGCTTGCAAAGGCGATGGGTCTTGCCTTCTCCTCACCAGCAGAAATTTGGGACAGTACAGCACCCAGACCATCAAGGGAAGCATCGGTGGAGAGGATGAAAGGCCTATCAAAGTCTGGGTGTGCCAGCACCACGCTGTTGAGGAGTGCGTGTCTCAGATCATCAAATGCCTTCTCACAGGCAGGGGTCCAATCCTGAGGAGTCAGTTCTCGAAAGGTGCCAGCTCTTCTCCGACCGAAAGAGCCCTTGGCTTTCCTCTTCTGCCCTGCAGTTAAGGCGTAGAGTGGCTTTGCGATGGAAGAACAGCCAGGAATGAAGTGTTGATAATACAGCACCATCCCGAGGAAAGACCTGACCTTCCGCTGAGATGGGGTGCAACCGTCGTCGTTCATGAGATCCTCCTTCCCGAAAGCTGAGATGACCCTCACCTTCTCTTGGTCGACTGAGACGCCACTGCTGTCTATCACGTGACCCAGAAACCCCACAGTCCTGCGAAGGAAGTAGCACTTCTTCTGAGACAGCTTCAGGTTGTTGGCTCTGAGCCGCGAGAAGACAGTCTCCAGCCGTTTCAGGGCTTCCTCCTCGGATGGAGCAAAGACAAGCAGGTCGTCCAAATAACAGAGGAGGCTGGAGAAGTTCAAATCACCAAACACACTCATCATCATCCGCATAAAGGACGCGGGACTGTTGCAAAGACCTTGGGGAAGTCTGTTGTACTCATACAGGCCTAAGGGTGTTGTGAATGCCGAGTACTTCCTGTCAGACTCATGGAGGGGGATGTTGTAGAACCCCGATGTGAGATCCATGGTGCTGAAAAAGGCGTTTCCACCAAGGGCAGCAAGACAGTCGGCCTGGTGAGGCAGCGGGTGGGCGTCCTTGACGGTCTTGGCATTAAGCCAGCGAAAGTCAGTGCAGATCCTTAACTCTCCTGACTTCTTCCAGACAAGGACCAGCGGCGATGCATACTCACTGACTGATTTACTGATGATGCCTTTCAACTCCATCTCAGACAGCACCTCTCTCAGTTTGTGATAGTGTGCTGGAGGGACACGGCGATAGGGTAGCCTGAAGGGGTGATCATCAGTGAGATGAATCCGGTGGACGAACTCTTTCGCTTCCCCACAGTCCAGCTTGTCTTTGGAGAAGACATCCTGGTAAGTGAGCAACAGTTCAGAGAGTCTCTTTTTCCATTCATCTGACACCGCACAGCCTTCGAGGTCGATGTCTGCCAATCCACAGTCTTTAAGCTGCTGAGTGTGGGTAGAGCTGGCATCTGAGTTGGGAGGAGGGTCAGCTGCCTGACTGGTCTGTGGCCTATTCACACCCTGAGAGAGGGGAAGGTCTTCCATCGCGACACAAGTAAACACATCGGCCACTTTAGCATTGCGGCGTAGTGTCACGGGACTCTTGGTTGGGTTAAGGACCTTCATAGGGACCCAACGATCTCCCCACATGGGTGCCACAACCCGTCCCACAATAATGTCTTTGGGGGCTGAACGGGAGGAGGTGGGCTCCACAATGACAGTGCTCCCAGGGGACACAGGAACACTGCCAGGTAGCTTTCCCCACACCAGATACTCCTTCTGTGGTGCTAGAGTGATAGCTTGCCGTAGCTTGACCGTGCCAACCTTGTCAGGCAGTTCAGGACCAGACCAACGAGTGATGCAGCTGAGCAACTGAAGAAACTGCTCACAGTCGGGGTCTGAGGTGTTGGACTGGATGAGCTCCCAGTACTTCTCATCAGACTTCATCCTCTGTAATATGGGCCTGATGACGTTGCTACCAATAATGAGTTCGTCTCTCTGCCCTGGGACAAGGAAAGTTGGCACAATGAATTTAGAACCGTAAACCTCAATCTCCAGGTCATAGATACATCTGGGTTGTGTCATAAGGCCACCACAGCCAACTAGGACCACCTTCTCTGGCACAGGCTGAGGACAAGGGAGGACACCAGCAGCTCTAAGATTGGACTCTGCCTCTTCGCTGAGTGTGCATGACATGCTCCCTGAATCAAGCATCCCCCTTAAAGTTGACTGACCCCCTACTAACACTGGGGTATAAAACAAGTCATTGGCTCCTTCAACTCTATGTGAACCCACAGCAATCACAGTTTTGTCATCAGGAAGATTACTACAGCAGTTCACATATGTTGATCTTAAGTCATTTTCCTCACTGAGGGTGTCACTAGTGCCGCCCATGCTATCCCTCTCACTGCACGGGCGGGCTAGTTTAAACCAGCATTGGAGGGAGAAGGTGGCATGGCTGAGGAAGGAGAGGCCTGTGGGCACTGATTTCTTATGTGACCAGGACTGAAGCAGTTAAGGCATAATCTGTAAAGCCTGCAGTGTGCATGGGTTGAATGGTCCCTGGAGCCACAAACCTTGCATGGAAAGGACTCAGATGCCTGCTGGTAACGGGGTCGACCATTCTGACGGTGGACTTGTTGGTGGTTGCCTGGCTGACCATTCTGACGGTGGGCTTGTTGGTGGTTACCTGGCTGATGGTAGTCTGGCCTTTGACTGGTTGTAAGGGAAGCGTTGCACATAGCCAGAACTCTGTCAAACATTGCAACTACCTGTTGAACACCAGCGTCGGTAGTAGGTGGGTTGACGGTGGTAGGGGCTGGGTCAGAGACAGCAGAGAGAGGCAGGGATAAGGGGGACACTTGGGGACTCACCCTAGCATGGTCTGGCTGAGGCTGACTGTAAGCAAGGGCAGTGGCCGGTAGAGAGTTGGGAGGGGGGTCTGGTTGGTGCGCTAATGAGGCCTGAGACATCCCCAGATTGACAGGGCGAAAAGAATCAGTCACAGGGCTCTGACTATAAACTGACAGACCCACCACATTATGAGACTGCGCTGCTGTTTTTCTCACATTTCTCATATGGGCGTCCAGACGCTCCTGAACCTCAGCCGTGGTCCACCGCTCAGGTGCCTTCAGTTGGAATGATATGGCGAGACTGGGGTCAGGACAGTGATTAATGAACATCAAGACCACTTCTGCACTGGGGTCATCTACACATTTACCTCGCCTCCTGAGGCACTCGTCCGCAGCATCTATTGACTTGTTAAGGCGTATCCAATAGTCCATAGCACTTTCACCAGCACGTGGAACAGTGCCGTAAAAATCTTTCATGGGCAAGTTAGAGTATGACAGCTCACTAAAGTTACCCTTTAATATGTCAAACACAGCTGTGGGCAGGTCGGTCGCACTCAAGTCAGGTCGGCTGCGGATTGACACTTTCACCACATCCCTGGCTTTACCTGTTAGTCTTGACATAATCAGATCAAACCTTTCTACGTGAGTGTCACATTTCACTCTATTCAGGTAACATCTCATCATGTCCTCCCATTCATGAATAGAAAATACATCAGCACGATCACCCCTGAAGTAAGGCGGAGCCTTGGTGTCTGACTGCACCACAACCTTCAATTGAGACAAATCAGCCTGGTGGGACGGGTGTGGATTGGTGGGAGACTGAGGCTGGGCAGCACTGGGCTGGTGCATGGTGCTTGATATGTTCTCACCTATCTGTTTAGCCAAACTTGTTATCATTTCCCCAAAAGCTTCAACAGATACTACTTGTGTAAGTTTACGGTCTGGCTGCATAATAGGTGTGGAGCTTGCAGCAGGTGTTAATGTCGGGTTGAAATCACTAGCGAACCCAAATCTTTCACTACCTTTAAGTCGCTGGCCCCTCCCCAACCCAAATGTGACATCATGCCCACTAACATCCATATTGTTAATGACAACAACAAAAAAATCCCACAAAGCAATCAAAACACAGTTTAAAGCCACCCACAAGAGATAAAACACTAAAATAAAATAAAATGATAAAACACAGATAGACAGATAAACTCAGTGGTAAGTGTCCTCTCAGACTCAGTGCATCTCTCAATTTGAATATGTACACTGTCCCTTTAACGCACCTGCCGTCGCAGCAAGAGAGGGGGGGAAAAAAAAGAGGAAAAAAAAACACACACTCCAGTCTTTCCTTCTTCCCGCCGGTGGGCAGCAGCTTTACCCCGGGGACCAGACGGCGCTGGTCGCGGATACAACGGGTCGTCACGGCACCAAGTGTAACCGGCTGTGTCTGACTCTGCGTTGTGTTGTGTAGAAAGACGACGACCCAGACGTGTAGCTTCATTCAGGATGTACATTTATTTTCACTCCTGACGAAACAGCGACAGAAAGAAAACATTTCTCCAGTCAGTACTCTCTTTAACGTGCCCCTCTCCCACAGAGATCAGTATCAAAAGGGCATAACGTAAAAAGTAACACAACATACCTGACGAAACAGCGACAGAAAGAAAACATTTCTCCAGTCAGTACTCTCTTTAACGTGCCCCTATACAAATTAAACAACACAGAAATACATTGTGAACACCCGTGAGACACTACAACAAAAATAAGTAATAAAAAGTAACTTAAAGTGCATAAAGTCGACACTAAAACACGGAAATTGCTTCTGGCTGAAGAGCCGCCTACCTCTCCCACAGAGATCAGTATCAAAAGGGGAGAACGATGCATGAACCCCGCGAAAAAAAGGGGAACAGTGTCACATACATAAGGAACGTAGGGGTACACGCTAAAATTATAGTTCCACATACTGATGTGAGTCCTACTGCGTCAGGTATTAACACAAGATGAAACAAGAATAAACACAGATTTTGTGTAATTATATAGACATATTTACATAATATATTATATACAAATGAGACATAACTGTCCCTGTTACAGTAGCATTGGCCAATGCACATGTTGTGATCAATGTTGCATTTACTGAGCGTCTGTTTGATCATTGTCAAAAGTGAATCTGCGTCTAGTCCATCAGCTGGGGTGAAGTGAAGGAACTCCTCCTTTATGCCATCGTCATGTATATACCGCACTGCCACAGACACCTGCTCCTTTTGATTCACGTCTTTGCTCTCATCCACCATCAGTGCAAATACTCCAGCTTCCGGATTTGATCCCTGACCATATTTGACATCAGCTTAATTAGCTCATCTTGTATGTCGTGGTGTGTGTACTTTGCATTTCTTGGATTGTCAGATTTTTTTTTTTCCACAGTTTTGTCAAACTTGCCAATCAGGTCTAAAAGTTTGATGAAGTTCCCCCTGTTGGCTGCTTCACTCTTCCTATGCCCCCGTAGTGCAATGGTTTGACACGCAGTGTAACGCAATGCTTCCACAACTGCCCGCATATATTCCCTGTTTTCACATAGGCTTACAGTTTTTTAATGTCCCTCGCTGAGTGCGTTGCCGATTTTTGAGCCACTCTCTTTCCTTACTTTAAATTCAGACCATGCATCCATGGCACACTTATGTCCACTGCTCACATCATGTGTAAGGAATGACTGCGTAAGTTTAACCCAGGTGCTAAATCCGTCATGGGTAAAGGCGGTTTCTTTATGGAACCGGCGTCTTTCGTGAGCAAAATGCCTGCAGGCAAAACAAAATACACCGTCCATAGTCACTGAGTACTCGAGCCAAGTGTATTGCTCGTACCATCGGCGATTGAATGACCGCATTTGCAGTCCGTACTTCTTGGTCGGGTATTTTCTAAGCATGGGACGTCTTGGTCCATCAGAGGCTGACTGGCTGATGTCAATTACGGTGTGGAGGGGTCGGGGAGCAGCGCTAGCTCCGCTGGTTCCACTGCAGCTCGCCGTAGCAGCTAGCTGGTCCTGCTGCTGCGGGGGCAGTGGGTCAGTTGGCGGGGCCGGGGGCACCTGTTCTTCGTGGTCCCAATCCTCCCGGTTTTCATTAGTAATAGTAACATCGGGATCCTTGTGGATAGTAGGGTTGTCCGGGTGGACCGGCTCCGTTTGAGATCGCGGTCGTTTTCGCTGGCTTGTTAGAAATGTTTCCATTTTCGATCTGTGTGTTCACTTCACATACTGAGAATTGTAACTTACAAAGACCCCAGAAAGATCTCGCGAGAATGTGTAAATATATATAGATACATTTTTTTCATAACAAAACAATGGGGTTGCTAAGCCGTTGCTAGGCCAATTGCTGGAGTTGCTATAGCAACTGCAAGCAACCCCCTGGCGCCGCCCCTGCTGTCAGCAGCCCCTTTGAGGCTGGATGCACGAGTTCTGAGCCGCTGCCTCCATTGTGAGGCACTTTAAAAGCCTCTGCTGTGATCCTTTATATTTTATTGGCCCTGTGATGAATAGGTTGGAGATGGGCGGGCGCAAGAATCCTCCGTTTATCATAATCACTGTGAATAGAATAAAAAACAGGAGATCCATAACAATGTTGGCCCGATCTGCAAATACAGACCCGGGAATAAAAGTGTGGTGTCATGCTGAGACAAGGATTGTGTCTATGTTGTGATTACATTTTGCACAAACAAAAAAGATGTACGCTGCTTTCAGAGATGCCTAAATGAATCATTTTAAAACAGAGTAGCTAAACATCAAAGGAGCAAAAGAGGTGTGATCTATCATTTACAGTTTTTTCCTCAAGTGCTTTCTATCTGCACTGTCTTCCAACTTCAACATATAAGGCTTTGTCTATTTGTACGTACCACGTATCTCTGTTATCTCAGAGACACAGTCTTGAATGTATAACTTGCAGACTAATGGTAAATATATGCAGACTGATCCTCAGGGGAAGTGTCAGAGACAGCAGGGTGGCAGAGAGTTTATAAAAACCCTAAAAACCTGTGTGAGAGAAATGATTCAACTTTATAGTTCTACGGTAAATCCAGGGAGAGCTTTGAGTGAAATAGGGGGCTGGGAACGCTGCGCTCTAATATTTATGAATCATTCTTTTGTTCTGGCAGGGCTGGTAGACATGCAAGAATTCAGCGTCGGCCCCTGGAGCTGAAAGGTATTTGAATGCTGAAAAATGCATGAGCGTTTTTATTGATAGAAACACAGATCAGCCTTTGATGGATGGCATCTGATACCTGAACACAAACAGGAGGGCCTTACTCTGGGAGAAAGTGAGTGTCCCGTTTATGTGCTTACAATCCGTATTTATAATGCTCTGACTGAGAGGGCGAGTGTGTGTGTGTGTGTGTGTGTGTGTGTGTGTGTGTGTGTGTGTGTGTGTGTGTGTGTGTGTGTGTGTGTGTGTGTGTGTGTGTGTGTGTGTGTGTGTGAGAGCAGGTCATTTATAAGAAGTCCAAGAGAAAACATTACTCACTATTCACAGTAACAGTAAAACCCTTGTCCAAGCGATGCACTCAAATCACATCAGAATTGGACACCTGCCATATGACTGACAATCACACTTTAATGCACCTTCAGGGAATTTCCTCAAAATCCTAAAAATGAACAATAAAACTAAGAACGTCAAAAGAAGATTATGTCAAAAAGGGAAACAGTTTAAATACATTAATATTTTGCTCTCAGTACAATTCTATTTTGTGATTGGTCAACCACTTAGAGATTTATCAGAAAAGTCCCGCCACTTAGCAAATCACGTAAAATGTGAGTGCTAACCAATAGAAACCCAAGCGTTACATAATGATGTTACCATGAAACAGAAGGAGACAAAGGAGCCTAATTGACGCATTTCATCTTTACAGACCATGAACCCAAACATATACACAATGGAGGAAAGGGACAACCCCAAACATTTTTATAACCAGAGTTGGGTGTAACTACAAAGTAACTACAGTTAGCCTACTAACATTGCCCCGACACGTGTTACTTTGTTACTTTTATAAAATCAGTCATAATCACACTGAGAGACAAGAGGGGTTTCCGCCGCAGGTTTATATGTACGTAATATGCGCGACTTGCGCGTCCACATCTCCGCGTGCAGTGCTGCATAAACATGGCTGAGTCAGCGATAACTTTCGAGGGGTGGAGGTATGCCCATTATTTTGTATTCGTCCGAAGAATAGACAGGAATGTGACTGTGAGGTGCAAACTGTGTCCAGGCCA
This sequence comes from Notothenia rossii, assembly GCF_949606895.1. Lineage (NCBI taxonomy): Eukaryota > Metazoa > Chordata > Actinopteri > Perciformes > Nototheniidae > Notothenia > Notothenia rossii. The sequence continues at coordinate 36,836,192 of NC_136905.1, forward strand.
GAAGCTGGTATCGCTGCTGTAATCACCACGCCAAACCTCAACAAACACCTGCAAACAACACATGCTAAGGTGAAGTTAATCGCTAAGGACCCCCGAACCAAGAGTGAGGATGTTGTGAGAGCGCCGCCGCTGAATCAACACAAATTAGAATTTGGAGGACCGCTAACCAAAGCAGAGATGGAAAGGCTTTTAGCATCCTTCATAGTAGAGGAAATGTTGCCCATTTGCACAGTGGAATCACCATCGTTCAGAGATATACTGCGTAAAATACAGATAGCAGGAGACAGAGGACAGCCATGGTCAGATAGGAAAACATTCAGGAGCTATCTGGATCAGTCTTAAGCGACAATGGAAACTGAACTAAGGGGAACATTTGAAACTTTAGCAGTCTGCGTGATCTGCCTGTAGTGAGGGGCGGGCCGGCCCTATGAGTAAAGTAACGAGTTACTTTATGTAGAGAGTAACGAAGTAGTGTAATATATTACTTTTTTTTATGTAATATGTAATATATTACTTTTTTTTTGGAACAACCCTATCTCTTGTTATAACTTCAAATCAGTTCATTTAAAAGCTTAAAAGTTTCTTTACCAAGTTAAGTTTGTTAAAGCTGGCGACGCCATGCAAAATAATAGAAATTCAGCTTTACCTGACGCCAAGACAGTAAACAGCAATGTGGAAGCGCCTTAAGAGGCTTCAAAGCATGAGGTGAATAGTTTGAAAAAAAGGCCAACCCTCACTTAAAGGTTTTTTTTGAGAATTGCTATCCAATAAATGTATAAATCTCATGGAAATAACCTGCATTTCTTATAGCCTTTACGTTTTGTGCAGCATATTTGCATAGACTGCAATTTAAATCCCACACAGATCCTGCTGAACAAATTTTTTGAACTTATTATCAGTTTATTGATCAGTGCTTAACAGGGCCGTCTTGCCGTCATTGGACGGCCTTTTTCAGCTGGGAACCCCCTCAACTCGAGCCGAGGCCGTCAAAAAAAAAAAGATTTATCCGAGAGAAGATCGACAATTTTTATCGTTTAAATGACAAAAAGGAAAAAGGAAAATGATATCCCCCTGTTGGTGGAGCAAAGGAGGCTGGTGGGATTTTTTTCGCCGTCAGCAAAGCCGGTTCCTGTGACGAAAAAATTGTACTGCCAGCGAGCCTTGCCGTTGGCTCTCAGCCCAAGCTTGAGTTGCCGCCATCCTATTCTCCGCCAACATCCCCCGCCTGTGCAGGTGCCCCGGAGACAGAGTTGTCGTCATCTAGCCTCCCGCCCCATCCAGAGCCTACGCCATCCGACAATGTCACTTCTACACCCGTAAGCCACAAAGAGAAACAGGTCAGCCACAACAAAAATAAGTTTGTCGGAACCTGGAAAATGAAGTTCCCGTGGTTGTGCTATAACAAACAAAGTGATCAAATGTATTGCACACTATGTGTAAGGGAAAAAAAGCACAACGTGTTCACCGCGGGGACGTCCAACTTCAGGGTGAAGACTATAGAGATGCACATAAAGGGGGTGGATCACAAAGCAGTGCTAGAGGCACAGCATTACGAAGAAACAACGTTCAAGTTGCCGTTAATCGAATGGTCTGTGCCAGATCAAAGGCGGTAATTGCGGCCATGAGGAACGTGTATTACCTGGCAAAAGAACTGTTGCAGACACACAAATATAAAAGCTTGAATTAACTGTGTATTCTGCACACTGTAAAAAAAAAACTCGTAAAAAAAACGTCAAAGTACTAGCAGCAGCGGCTGCCAAACAAAAACTCTTAAATAAAAGTAAAATACTTTAACCGAAATAAAAGGAATAAGCCATTAATTTGCGGGAATTGTCCTTAAAGATTTTACAGATTTATCTGCCCTTTTTAGATTCAATAACCTTTAATAAAAGTAAAGCACTAATACTTTAACGTGAAAACACTGTAATTTTACAGATTTATCTTCTCTTTTTACAGTCAATAACCTTTAATAAAAGTACAGCACTAAATCTTCTACGGGCAAAAAACCCGTAATAAAACAGTCTAATGACTGGCAGCAGCGGCTGACAAAGAAAAACCATAAAATTAAAGTAAAAATAATTTAACTGAAATAAAGTACAAAAGCAATTAGTATACAGAAATTGTCCTTAAAGATTTTAGAGGAAACTTTCCTCTCTTTTCAAAATCCATTGTCTTAAAATGTTACATTAAAATAGCTTAAATAAAGTTCTGATGAGGAAAACAGTTTTTTACATTTTTTTATTATTAGATTTATCAAACACTAAAATAAATACAAAACCTACAATTCTACAGCTAGAATACTGTTATTTTACAGCTTTTTCTAACATTTTCCAATCAAACAGGTTCAATAAAATGACATCACAAAATGTTCTGTAGGAAACAATTACTCTGAAAACTTAAAATATAAAAATATTTGTAGAATTACACTACAACTAATGAATACATAATTTCATATTTAAACTAGGGCCGGGACTTTAACGCGTTAATTAAGATTAATTAATTACCCAAAAATTAACGTGTTAAAAAAATTAACGCATTTTAATCGCACTTATTTTTGCACCGCGGAACGTTTCTCACTGGATGAGTTTCAGGGGTACCGATTATACTGGAGCACCAACTAACGTTCATTACTTCAGACAACAACAATCCACAGTGAACAATAGTCAAACATGAACGAAGAAGCTGATGAGACCGCTTTGGTTGGCCCCGTGGATGGGACATTTTGTTTTAAAAAACGGACGGATGGAAGCGTCGATAAGAGCACGGTTGTTTGCAAATTATGCAAAAAGGAATTTGCATATCACCGCAGCACATCAAGGCTCAAGTATCACCTCAATGCAAAACCTATAGCAGCTAGCGTGGAAGCTAGCGTGGACGTTAGCCCGACTCGGAGTACAAGGACCCACACCCAATTCGCGTTGATCAAACAGTGGCCTATGCAACAGAGAGATTTTATTTTTCATCAGGATATTGGAAAAATAGGAGGGATTGAGGTCAATCACTGGCACTTTTTTATTTTATTTTAAATGGTACAGTACACTTTATGTTGAACTATTTATGATGTTGTTGGTGCAACTGGCACTTTATGTTGAACTGTTTATTGTTTTGGCCAAGGTTATTGAGAGAGTTGGACTGACATTTATTAGATTTTTTAAATCAACTGTTGGTAAATCAACAAAGTCTGTTATGGCCTCTGAAGCAACAGAGAGATGTTTTCTAATAGTCAGGGTTTCCAATGTTCTGAATGTACTTGAAAGTATTGTGTTTTACTTAAAAAACAAAGTGTTATAGTTTACAGAAGATCTACCTACCTATAGGCTACCTGAATCTATGAAATGTACTATATTCCTAAATATGCTATTGCTACACTTTATGGCAAAAATTGCACTTTTCTGTTGGTCTTGGTTAAGTACCACCTTGAAAAAAAATAAACAATGTTTTGTTGCTTAAGCTTATGATTTCAGTCTTTATTCAATGGTATACTAAAATCCATGTGAAAAAAATTGCTTCTCATTGTTCTCAGGTCAAATATTTATATGTGATTAAAAATGCGATTAATTTCGATTAATTAATTACAAAGCCTGTAATTAATTAGATCAATTTTTTTAATCGAGTCCCGGCCCTAATTTAAACATCATACTTATAAATAGTAGAAACAAAAAGTAAGTTGAATTTTTTAAGATTACTTTGAAACATTCTCAACTGAAAATAACATAAATTGCAAAATGGCGATATACAGTATGTTCACATTGTCAATTTGAATGAGCAGTGTGCAAGATTTAGTACGTCTAACATTGGGGATGTAGGTTCCAACCAATGGATAACTTGTTCACTCACCCTCCTATCCCAAGTCTCTAGGAGAATGTATATTGGCTGCAAAAAACTTGAGGCCCAATCATGTTTCCTCTGTCCATTCTGCGCTACTGTAGACGTGGCAGTGCAACCTAGAGGACAAAAAGATCAGAATCAGAAACAGGTTTATTGCCAGGTAGGTTCACACGTACGAGGAATTTGACTAGGTGTCGTGGTGCATACAAATAACATTTTTTTAAAAGTACACGGATAGCGAACTATATTAAGAACACTGTAATCAAAATATAGTAAGATAGAAATAAAATAAAGCAGTAATTTACATCGAAATAGAATGCAATAAATTATAGAATATAAAATATGTACAGTAAGCTATATTTAAACATTGCATTATTTACCATCCTGTGATCTCCATTATGTAATGCATAGAGTCTGCGTTGTGGCTGAGGTAAAGTGTCAGTAGGGGGGGGCGAGCCTTGTTGAGGTGGCGAGAGGTTTTGGTCCTGATGGAGAGAGGTTTTGGTCCTGATGGAGAGAGGTTTTGGTCCTGATGGAGAGAGTTTCTGGTCCTGATGGAGAGAGGTTCTGGTCCTGATGGAGAGAGGTTTTGGTCCTGATGGAGAGAGGTTCTGGTCCTGATGGAGCGCAGCCTCCAGCCAGAGGGTTGTGTTGAAGGCAGAGCTGAAGTCCACAAAAAGGATCCTGGCATAGGTTCCTGCTGTGTCCAGGTCCTGGAGGAGGAAGTGAAGTGATAACTATTGGTAAACCATAATGATGGATGTTATTATCAGCAGCTGCCAATAGATCCCCTAAATCTTGTATGATGGACCTTTGAGACACACACACACACACACACACACACACACACACACACACACACCACACACACACACACACACACACACACACACACACACACACACACACACACACACACACACACACACACACACACACACACACACACGTTTTTGAGAGCATCCCAAGGGCATTGATTATTTCATAAGTTTAGAAGGGGGGAACATAGTTTAACAACAGTTAGCTTTTGTTAATTTTACCTCGAGCCAAACTTGTGAGACTTGTTTCTGAAATCCCTTTCTCTTAAAGGGAATACATAAAAATTAAAAACAATGGAGCTTACACTAAAACTAACCACTGGATTGCTTGTCTAACATGACCTAGCCCATAAATGAGGTAAGGGTGGGAACAATCAAACGCACCCTCCCAGGCACTGCGTGTTAGCGAAGTATAACTGGGATTTCGATGAGGAAGATATGCTTGGTCAATTCTTAATAAAAAAGAAAAACCAACTAATTGAGTACTTGAGTTTTCATTAGCAGCGCCTAGCTACAGCTGCGGAGCTTCGGTCAATACCACTAACAGTCGATTTCCTTAAAATGGTACATATCGCTGAATCTATATTTTCATCTTCAGGTGATTAAATCTGCATAATGTCCCTGTTATGTATGTGTCACACCAGGTGTGACTGTGCCTTTAAGATGGCACCAAGGTTTTGGGATGTGTGAACCGGATACAGTTAATGTTGTTGTGTTGTCAAGAGAGCGTGTGAAACAACGTGTTGAATAAACGGTCAACCTCCATGTCGTAGTCCATAATCAATATACAACATTGGCGACGAGGATTATGGATTCTCTACTCTCACCTCTATCCCCGTTCCTCGCACTGCCGGGCGAACCGCCGATTCCGTGGATTCGCTGGCTTGAGTCCTTCGAAACGTTCATAGTAGCCGCGGGGCTAGCTGAAGCTAACGAAGACAGGAAGAAAGCCCTGCTGATACACTCACTGGGCAGCAAGGGACAGCGGATTTTTCGGACTCTCGGAATAGCTCCGAAATATGCGGACTGTGTTACACTGCTCACTGGATACTTTGCTGCTCCACAAAATGTTATGCTCCGGCGGATTGTTTTTCGGCAACGCCGGCAACAGGCGGGTGAGTTCGTCCACCATTACGTGGCTGATCTAAGGGGACTAGCCAGCCTCTGTAAATTCGGAGCGCTGGAAGATGAACTGATACGGGATCAGCTGGCTGAGCACACTAACAGCTCGACACTCAGAGAATAGTTGCTAATGATGACAGACAAGCTCAATCTGACAAGAGCAGTGGAGGTAGCTTTCCAGCTTGAGTCAGCAGCAGCATTAGCATCACAGCTAGCTCCCTCCTCCAGTTCTTTTCCCCACAGACCCATGCTACTAACTCAAATGGTGGCGCTACCCATGGAGCCTCCCGGGGAGGTTTTCCCTGAGGTACAGCAGCACGCCGGGCATGTGGTAATTGTGGCTCATCATCGCACCAGAGTCGAGCTCCGAACTGCCCTGCCAAGGGACAGAGGTGTCAACGCTGTGGAAGACAGAACCATTTCTCACGGGTCTGTCGCTCTGTTCCTGCAACCGACAGCCCACCTCCACGTACGCCTGGGCCGCACGCACCGACGACCATCCACTCAGTGTCAGCCATCTCCCAACCGCTAAAGAGCTGCACCGTGGAGCTGGATGGGGTCTGCCTCCCGCTGCTGGTGGACACGGGGGCCTCCAAGTCGCTCCTGAATGTTTCCACGGTCCGACGTCTCTTTCGGCTCCAAACACTCACCGCCGACGCCGAGGATCTGTACGGGTATGGACACTCTAAAATAGGAATGGCGGGCACAATCTCCTTTGCTGTGTGTTACGGGACTAAGGCTCTCTCCACATTCACCTTTCAAGTGTCTCACCAGGGGGCCAACCTTATGGGTTTTGATTTGTTTTGTGAGTTGGGTTTCAGCCTTATGGACAATTCTGGGACCGCCATCTTGTCTGTTGGCTCGCCGTGGCATCAGCGCTGGCCTGCTCTCTTCAGTGGTTTGGGCTGCCTCATCGCCTTTAACCACCAGCCCCTCCTCAAGCCTGAGGTACACCCTGTGATTCAGCCCATACGCCGCCTGCCTCTCGCCCTGCGCGACGACGTCACCGCCAAGCTGCAAAAGCTCTTGGACCCGGGCATCATCGAACGCATCGATGCTTCCCCGTGGATTTCAAACCTGGTGGTGGTGAAGAAGAAGTCAGGGGGTCTGCGCCCGTGCATCGACCTCAGGCCGGGGAACAAGGCCGTGATACCTGACAGGTATCCGCTGCCAACAATGGAAGAGCTAGCCTGGACGACATAGTGGTTCATGGTGCAACACCAGCCGTTCATGACGAACGCCTGGCGAGGGTGCTGGACGTCCTCGCCAAATACAACCTCACAATCAATGGGGAAAAGTGCACCTTCGCCGTCCCAGCCATCGAGTTTGTGGGGTTCTGCTTGACCGCCGACGGCCTCAGCCCGCTACACTCCAACGTAGATGCGGTGCTGCGCCTGCCTGAGCCATCCTGTCCCGCTCAGATCTCTTCATTTCTGGGGATGACGGCCTACTACCTGCGTTTCCTTCCTTAGTACTCCTCGACCACCACCCCACTACGCGAACTCCTGAAACAGGACGCGGTCTGGGAGTGGACCCCGGCCTGCTCTGCCGCTATTCGCCAGCTCAAGACGCAGCTCACCTCAACGCCGGTACTCTCATTCTTTGACCTAGCAAGCCCCACGTTTGTGACCTGTGACGCGTCCAATACGGCAATAGGGGCGGTGCTGTCCCAGATCCAGGGGGGCACAGAGCACCCGGTGGCATTCGCCTCTCGGTCCCTCAACTCGGCCGAGCAGAAATACTTGGTGGGGGAGCAGGAGGCCCTGGCCTGCGTCTGGGCGTGCGAGCGGTGGAATGTACGTGTATGGGCGACACTTTACGTTGCGTACTGACCATCAGGCTCTCACAGCTCTGCTTGCTACATCGGGGTCAGGGCACAAACCCCTGAGGATCTACCGCTGGTCAGAGAGACTCCTGCCGTACGACTTCACCACAGTGTTTACTCCCGGCAGAGAGAATGTGGTGGCTGCTCTCCCATGTCAGCCACCACCCCGGAAACGGTCAACCTCCATGTCGTAGTCCATAATCAATATACAACAGTCCCTGTACAATAACATTCGAGCATTTTGTAATCCAGTGAGGAAATTCAAGACCAGTAAATATTGATTGATTAAACAACACTAAATACAATGTTAGTGTTTTCTTCAAACTCAGACTGCTGCGGCTACCTCAAAGACAAAACAATTTTCTGATGATCTTTGTTGAACAAGGTCTGATTGTCCTGTACAATGTGGGGTATTTTTAAATACTTTACTAAAACACATTCAATATTATGTTAGACACAAGTTAGTTATTACTCACATATCAAAGTCTTTTCATCTGCAAGATGGAACAATAGCTGGGTGCTGCCTGGAGAGACTGATGAGGGACACAGGCTGGCGTCAGCAGCTTTCCGCACAAAGCCATCACATCTTCTCTTCCATAGTCCTCCCTGTCCACTGGTCAAAAGAGTGAACATCACAGCTGTCATGTTTACACTTTCTTACACAACATACAACCAACATGTGTCAAAAGTGACCAGAATTAGTTTTAATTTTAAATATCTTTACAATAAATTACTTTAACCATTCAGGATTCCAGGTATTCCTCAATTAACCTGTTTTGGATGAACACCAATTCTAATTTTTATTTTTCCCTTTCTTACTTTTTGAATAAATATCATGTTTTTATCACTACACGTCTAAGGCACAACATGGGTCAAACATTACCCGTGTAACGTCCGAGGTGTTAAGGCTTCAAAGATACTTCTGTGTAACAAAAACTCAGGAACTTAGTACTTTTTGGAGCGTCCCAGCTAGCGTCTCCGTTTATTATTGACGAGTCACACCACGTTCTCCTTCACCACACCAGGACAGACTGCGCATGCTCACCACACATGACCTCTCAACCCAATGCTTACACCTGTATTCTTTTGCTATGTTATTTCATGCATGGCTGAGTGTTTCTTTACTATACTGTACATTCTCAAAAATAATTAATTTTAGCAGTGATTTTGACCAAGCATGTATGATGTAGTAATACAACAACTATGTTAGTTCACACAGTGTGACATTAGCTAGTCATGTTAGCTTGTAATGTATAGAGCAGAGTTGACTAGCAAGTTAGCTGAACGTTAGCGGTTAGCTGTTTATGCTATGCCAGCTGTTGGCTACTGAACATTAAGAAACTAGATTCCGCTGTAAGAAAGCTGTTAAACTTTACATTAAACTTGGCGACAACACTGTGACACCCCGCTGCATGTTTATGTGTAATTCTCCCGTGTTGGAGACGAGAGGGTGGGGGGGGCAGCACTGCAATAAGCTGTAAGCTAACGTTAGCAGCCACCTGTTAAGCTAGGTTTCCCGGGTGCAACATCTTGCAAGAAACAGCATCTCAGGGCTTCTTAACATTTAACAAGCTATTAATGATGCATAACAACTTAACAGGAAGAAACTCAGCTAACTAGAAGAAGAAACTTAACCTTAAATAAAAAATAAAACATTCACAAACTAATAAAACATTCGACTTACTTACATTTTACGTTTTTTTTATTTTGACGCTTTTTTTTTACAGTTTTATGTTTACCTTAAAATTACAAATAAATATGTTAAAGTCTTATAATAGTAATACGCTTTTATATTACGAGTTACATATTTAATTACAGATAATACTTTTTATTTTACTTACATCTGCATGTATTTTCGGAAAGTGCAAAAATACTGTAAATATTACATAGTCAATTTACTGTAAAACAAAAGGAAATAAACGTTTTTTTTGAGTTGTTAATTTATTGTTAATATCTATCATTTTACAGGATTTTGCAAGTTATTTAAAAAAACAAGATAATTACTATAACAATTTACAGTTATTTACTGCAAAATTACGATCTTTTTTTACAGTGCAGGGATGTGAAACCTTGGCAGAACTGCGCGTATCAGAGAACGTCCAGTATACTCACAACGACATAGTGCTGGACATGCAGTGCGCCATAAACAATGTGCTAAAGGAGGATTTAATTGCAAAGTTAAATACCTCGACAATCAAGGGGCTCATGACTGACGAGTCCACGGACATTTCGGTGGAAAAGCTTCTTTGCACATTGTTGGGGCAGAATCTCTGCTCCGCGCCGTTCCTATATGAGGAAAAAGAAGGACAAATTCAAAGCAGCCAGGATAAGGGTTAAACAATAATCAGTTTTAATGGTAAAACATACAAATACATCACCGAAGCACTCTGCAGAGTAGTCCGGGCTCAGGTTCTACCACTGTGTGAGACATGTCTCAGGAACGGCCAGTCAGAAATAAGAGCCCCGATCTTCAAAATGATCACAACATTTATACACAGAGTTCACTTCTGAGCGAGCTAGACAGTGAGTTGGCAGTGTTCCATTGGTCGGTTTCCCTTCTGGGCGGGATCCCAGGTAGTAAGTCAGTTTGTTGATTCCATCTGTTGCTTCTGTGCGCGTGTGTGTGTGTGTGTGTGTTTGTTTTCTGTCCCTCTGCCCTCAGGCAGATCCCCCAATCAATGATTCGGAGTCATGACAGAGGACTCTTTGACAGGACACATACTCATTCCCCCTAAACATCTTCAACACACACAAACATCGTATCATGTATCTTATCACACAACAGTCACTTGTTTTTCTTTATGAAAGCCATATTTGTAAATATCCAAACGCCATCGTCACATGACAGTCACCGCAACAACATAAGTTAATTGTTCTTGTGGCTTAATGGCTTCCCTGAACTTCCCTTCACCCCAAAGTCAGCTTACTAGGAATGAATACATTTTATTGATAAGCTCAAAAGGACCTTTATCTCATTTACTGCTGGGTGACCCAAGTCTCAAGGCCTGCAGGATGTGTAGGAGATAAATCATTAATTCTACAAGACTTTAACTGCCTTATATCTGAAAATGTATCCGGGAATTCCCCTGTTGATTGCAAGGACTATTGATAATTAACAGAGAGACCCTAGGGGCCTCTTCTTGGTATCTGCTAGGCAGAAGTCACTCAATGCAGAAATCACAAGTTTAACACACATTCTATATAAGGTGACATTTAAAATGAATATACCAGATAGAACTTTCCTGCCATAACACGTTACTTTAATCCTTCAAATAATTCAAATAATACTTCAACATATGTTCACCTAATAAATGACGGTGACTGAAGTATTATTTGAATTAGTTGAAGTATTAAAATAACGTGTTTATAGCAGAAAGTTTGATATAGTGTATTTCTGGTATATTCATTTTAATGTCAACTCATATATTCGTGTGTGTTAAATTTGAAGGGACAAAGTACATTTTTCCTCTTTAAATATAGAGAGGCTTTTCATATAATCCTGAAACAATGTCCCATTACTTAGTAATAATAAATATAGCGCAATAGTCTTTTCTTCCACTTTTATGTTTAATCAAAAGGGTGTTTTTTTGGCTATCTGTTGTTGAGAATAATACAAATGACCTTTGACATCTGCTTTGCAGTTCCCAGACCTCTAAAGAGGCCCTGAGTCTCTGGCTTCCTCTGTTAAGTGCTAAAACTATTATTGATTAAGCCAAAGGACATTTTCCTCAAATATAATGCAGTTAAAGTCCATTTAATTAGTGATTCATGTCCAGCATGCATTAGTTTAGAAATGATAAGGGTGTTGGTGTGTTGAAATGTACGTGCGTTTCCTGCAAGACTCTTATCAGATCAGGAGATGATTGGGTCACACACAAGTTAGAGAGACAATGGTCCTTCTGATTCTAAAGTAAGCTGACTTTGGGGTGAAGTGAAGTTCAGGGAAGACCTTGGGGCATGGGAACAATTAACTTATGTTGTTTGACTGATTCGGTGACTGTCATGGGACGATGGCGTTTGGATATTTACAAATATGGCTTTCATAAAGAAAAACAGGTGAATGTTGTGTGATAAGATACATGATAGGATGTGTGTGTGTGTGTGTGTGTGTGTGTGTGTGTGTGTGTGTGTGTGTGTGTGTTGAAGATGTTTAGGGGGAATGAGTATGTGTCCTGTCAAAGAGTCCTCTGTCATGACTCCAAATCATTGATTTGAGGACTGCCTGAGGGCAGAGGGACAGAAACACACACACACACACACACACACACACACACACACACACACACACACACACACACACACACACACACACACACACACACACACACACACACACACACACACACACACACACACACACACACACACACACACACACACACACACACACACACACACCAAACACACACACACACACACACGTCCAGAAGTGAAACCGACACAACTCCTCCTCACCTGTGTATAAATGTTTTGATGATTTTGAGGATCGGCGCTCTTGTTTCTGACTGGCTGTCGTGGTACGTATATCACACGGTGGTAGAACCTGAGCCCGGAGTACTCTGCAGAGTGCTTCGTGATTAGGTGATTAGGTGATGTATTGTATGTTCCACCATTAAAACAGATTATTGTTTAACCCTTATCCTGGCTGCTTTGAATTTTTCCTTCTTTTGAGAACCCGCTCATATAGGAACGGCGCGGAGGTTCTGCCCCAACATGACTTAGAAACCCACTACTTCTGCAACACAAAGATTACTGCATGCGACGCTGCTACCGTGACGCAAACCATTAAGTAGCAGTTGCAAAATTACAACATCGACCTGAACGACGTAACTGGCGTCTGTACAGATGGGTCAGTGGTTATGACTGGAAGAGAAAATGGGGTCGTGGCGCGTTTAAAAAGGGAAAACCCAGCCATAGGTGGCATACACTGTGCTACACATAAGCTAAACTTGTGTGCCCAGCAGGCTGCTGCAGCGATACCATCCCTCCAGCGCTACCAGAGGACGGTGGGCAGCATCTATGGATACTTCTCCAACAGCAGCTCTCGGCAAGCACGGCTTAAAGAAATGCATGTCATCCTGGACACTGATGACGTTAAGCTCAAGTCAATCCATGCCGTCCGCTGGCTGAGCTTCGGCGAGGCCAATGTTGCTCTACACAGAACAATGCGCGCTGTAGCGGAGGTGTTTCAGCAGGACGCTGAATTAATGCATGACATGATGGCCGAAACACTAGCAAAGGCAATGCTGACATATGAGTTTATCGCCATCAACAGTTTGCTGTGCGACATATTGGGATCCATAGCGTGCCTGAGCAAGGCATTCCAGCTAAAGTCCCTTTCTTTCGCAAATGTTCAGCCTCCTGTAACCTCAACGATCAACGTGCTGCGAGCCATGCAGATTTGAGATGAAGGCGGCCCAAAATTCCAAGAATTCCTCGCCAATATTGCGGAGAACAACGGTGAGACGTATTTTAAGGGAGAAAAGATAAAGGCCGCCAGGGCGATGCGGCAGGCCGTGGATGGTGTAAGGCAGCGCTTCCTCAACACCCTCGTCCAGAATATTGAAGATCGTTTCCCCGACATTGGCCTCTTTGACCCACGGTGTCTGCCACGGGACAACACTGAACGTGCGCGATTTGGACGCGATGAGCTGCGGACCATTCTGGATCACTTGTGCCCAGCGGGACGGGAACCTATCGTTGACACGGACACCTGCAGCACAGAGTGGGCACCTTTTAAGGAGCTGCTCCATGCAAACTACAGCAACAGTTCCTTCCAGGAGTTGGTGAAGATCATGGCTACACAACATTCTGGCTTCCTACCTGAAACCACAAAGCTCCTGGCTGCAATCTCGGTCATTCCAATGAGCACAGTGCCGTGCGAACGTGGATTCAGCGTTCAAAATCGCATAAAGACCAAGGGCAGGGCAAGAATAAAAGCAGAAAATCTCGATGTCCTGATGAGAATCTGCATTGAAGGACCGTACATTGAACAGTTTGACTTCTACAGAGCCCTGGAAAAGTTTAGAGTGGAAAAACACCGCCGCATTTTCCAAGGATCATGCAAGGAGCGGTGCCCCTGCCAGCAGCGGTGATTTGATACAGGTAGATTATGTATCAAGTAACAAACGTTACGTAGGCTATTGTCAATTGTGTGTGTAAAGAGACAGTATATAAAGGTAACGGTGCAATTCAAAATTGTGTGTGATAGTATTTATAAAGCGATAGTATATCTCTTCTCTTCCCCCCCCCCGCCCGCCACGCCCCCCCCCCCCCATTTTTTTGTTCAAAAAATTTACCTTTTTTTACTTCTAATTTTGTGTTCCACATTCCAAATGGCTCAAAACAAAATCACTCAAAGTATTTATTCTAACATTGAAAGGCATCAATCCAGAAGTTCATGGCTGATCTGAAGCCTGGTCTGGGTGAATTATTACCACTCTCTGTATCCCCACGCAGGGTTAGATCAATTATTTTTAAACTGCCTGGTAAAGCTGAGCTCTATACCTTTCTCGCATATAGTGCAGTATGTTTGGATCAATTTCAGACCATTTTAGGACTTCATGAAGATTATAAACTGATTTTGCCTGAGACAAAGAAAAGATTGGACACATTCAAGTATTTTTCATGCTGTTGCTAAGCAGCAGTCATCCAGCCATGGGCAGTTCTGCCATTCCTTATACACCATCAGTGTGAGAGGGGTAAGGGGGGCCTGGGAGGGAGGTCAGGACTGACCTCAGACTGAAACACTCTGATATGAGCACACTTATGGCGCTTTTCCACTGCAGCACGTAGCACGGTTTAAGCCGTCCGGGCCAAACCAGGCTTTTCCATTAGGGGTAGTTCCGGCTCAGGGCTACTTTTTCACCTTTTTTCTGGCCCTCAAAAATCGGCCTGAATATGCTAAACTAGTGACGTAAACACTCTCGACTGCTGAATGGTCAGAGAGAATCGCTGGCAAGGGGGCTACAACAAAATTAACATATTTGAACGTGACTTAATTGTAATACACGTTTCAAAATGATGCCGAAGTAACAACATACTGATACCGGTTAGTAAAAACCATGAATTAATGCTTGACAAATCTACATAAAAGACGGCAGGCGAAAAACCTTTTAAAATGCGTGTTTTCTGAATGGATATCGGATCGATCAGGCTAAGCTAACGTTGTATATGCTCCATCCACACTCACAACAACGGCCTACAGACATAAATAAAGCAGCGACTTTATTCACCATGACACAGACAGTCTGTGGTTTGTACTTGTTTCACTTTTGTCTAGTTTCTGAACAGATATGAGGAGCTGTGAGCTCTGGGTACTAACAGCTAACGGCTGATGTTTTGGTTTTGTAGTTCGCATTGAAGATGACGCAGTTTTACGCAGCGTCGCTCTACCCGCCGAACAGCCGATCACCCCGCCTACACTGCGTTACTATAGTTACTACCCCAGTTGGTAAACTGTAATAGAAACGCAGCATAAAGTGAGCCCGGCCTACCAAGGCCTAACCATACCGTAATAAGCCGTGCTTGGTCCTCCAGCGGAAAAGCGCCAATACATTCACACAGAGCTCAAGGACCATCCGCCTTATTTCATTTACAGTATATACTGCTGTTGACCCCAATTTCAGCTCAATTATATCCAGGGGTTAGCTTAGTAAGTTACTCAGATGAGTACTAGGAGACAGCGTTTGGTACTCACCCCACACGAAGCGTGGTCCTCCTCAGTGTCTCCTTCACTGTCCTCTATTTACACTTCTTGCATGCTAGATGATGAAGATGATGAAGATTCACCTCCCTGTCTCTTTTTAAGCCTCCGATTTGCTTTCTCCAAAACGGTGAAGTCCTTGCATTTCTTGAGGCCAAGTTGAAGGATCAAATACTAAGAAATTATCACATGAGTTGAAGTCATATCTGATTTCAGATGTGGATGTGGGAAGTTACTAAGTACACTTATTCAAGTACTGTACTTAAGTAACATTTTAAGATATCTGTACTTTACTTGACTTTGATGCTACTTTGTACTTCTACTCCACTACAGTTCAGAGGTAAATGGTGTACTTTTACTCCATTACATGTATTTAATACCTTTAGTTACTTTACAGATTTGGATGAATGATGTGAAATATAATCAAGTGTTAAATCAGACTTTAGTTCCACCTGGAGTAAATCCACAAGCTACCCTGCAGTATACAAAGTAATTCAAACTAGCTGCACCTTTACCAGCTTTGAGAACACTTTCATGATCAATCATTATAAAACATATCATATATATATATTATTCTGGAATGGACCAATCTGCACAATGACTACTTTTACTTTTGGTACTCTAACTATATTTTGATAATACTTTTCTAATTTTAAAGAGAATGCAGGACTTTTACTGTAACAGAGTATTACTAAACAATATCTGAGTAGCCTACTTCTTCACCTCTGTCTGATTTCAAACTCTTCCATAACACCCTGAGGAAGTTTGCAACTGTGTGTTTTACTCCAGTTTGTCGTAACTACAACTGCAGCAGCTTGACCACAGAGCGTGAACGTTGTGATCAGCTGATTTTGCGCAGTTCTCCAGTGTGTGCGCGGGGCACATAATGTGCACAGGGGAGTCTCCCACTGCAGCCAGTTGGCAGAGTTTTTTACAGTACTATGGCTTCCACAGATGACATGTTTTTATGGATTTTTTGTCAAAGCACTTAATTAAGATATTCATTGCTATCGGGATGTTAAGAGCATTCCATGGAATATAACAAGTGTATCTCGAGCCGGTTTCTCAAACTTATCTACTGTACCCCACCTTTAACACTTACATTTGATTACAAATCCACAAGTGTTAATTGGTATCTACTTTTCAATTTTAAAAGAGGAGCTTTTTATTTTTATTTTTACATCTCACTGTTTGTATCCCAGGCAAGCTGTTCCGCAGCACAAGACACTACACAAATCTGCATCTCTGAATTATTCATTCTCTGAGCCAACTATGTCAGTTTAAATCTGTATTTGTTGCTTTCATTAACTGTGAACTGAAATCAAAGCATGTATATTTGTATTATTTATATATTCATCAACAATATTATTATCACATATAGCATGTGATTATGACTGTATTGGTTAGATATGTGTGATTCTGGCCATAGAAAACAAAAGCTACATCATTTTCCAAAGGTTTCTCGCAACATATCCCGTCAGGTTGTCATTGAGCAACACAGGGAAGTCATTTAGCATTTATGTAATGCATTATTTGATTTGGACTTGGTTGAAGTATTTTCAATTATTGCATCTTGACTTTGTAACAATCTGACGTTTAACAAATGCTCTTACTCAAATTAAAGTAGTACAATTTAATGTTCTGTTTTCTCGAACATATAATTGAATGAGACACTTTATCATCCAGGGAGATTTATGAAATTAAAATGTTGTCCTCACCTTTTGAACAGCCACAGTGGTGACTCACAGCCGGTAGAGATGGATCCCTCCAAGGTCAAGACATTTACAGATTGGCCCCACCGGCCCAACAGGTGATTACTTCAGCCGTTCTTGGGTGAAGCCAATTTGTACAGTAGGTTTGTTTGCATCTCGAATTCTGTCGCTGCCCCACTCTCAGGCTTGACCTCGTTTGAGGTTCCATTTTCCTGAAATCCTCAGGCAGGGGAGGCGTTTCCAATCTCAAACCACTCTTCACTACTTCTGCTCCTGTCATAACTGTCCATGGCCTTTTCTTTTTAAGTTTGTAGCTGAAGTGGATCCCTAGGACACTAGGTATGTGGCTGTCCTATCATTTAGTCTACGAAGGACGCAAGCCTCAACTACAGATCGGGAACTGTTGGCAGTCAAGTCTATTTTTTTGACCTCCATTACTGGCTAAAGAGAACATATTTCCTCTTCCAGGTCTTTTGCTCAGAAGAGGGGTCATCGTTCTCTGAAGCTGCATCCTAAGTGCCTAGTCAGGAGCGCTCTTGGACATTGAATCTGGAGTGCTTAATGCCCTGAGTTAAGAACCAAGACAAAGAAATTGACCTACTAACTGCTCTTATGTACCTGTTGGTCTAAATGTGTTGACCTGGGTACACAGCTCCAAGTTGACTTGCAATTCATGGCCATGATGCATGCGTTAATGAAGGTGTGCACCTTGATCCTCCATGCCAGAAAGGGTGAAGCATTTTGAACTGATTGTGACAAGTGTGCCCTGAATAAAAACAGCAACTGACCCATGGCTGGCCTAATAACCCTAACCCTAATCCTGATCGCCTTGGACCCCAGTCACACATTGCCCTGGACTTTGTTACTGGACTGACAGTTTCTAAGGAAAGACCTGCAGCCTTCCATACAGATTCCTCATTGAGGTTCCCTACTGGCAAAGACACATAACTAAAGTATTTAAACATCATGATTTACCTCAGGGTATTGGTTCTTAAAGAAGTTCACAGATCTCAGACCTTTACTGGATGGTGTTCTTTTAAATCATCAGCACTTCCTCTAGCCTGTATTTAAGTTTCATTCTCAGACTACACCACATCATGGGTAAGATGCTTCCATGGATTGAATATGCTAACAATTATCTTCATTAAACATGCTTGTAGTGGCCAAAATCCTTGTAACCTTCACCTCAAAAGTATTTGTTCTTGGCCACATGTAGAGCTTGAGCCTCGGAAGCAGTGTCAGACTCGCAGTACACAATCCACTGGACGTTTCGGTTGCTTTTCAAGGTTTATTTCCAGTAAAACATAAACAAAATACGAAAACAATATTTAACATAAACTTAAACAGCAGATCCTAACTAGAGAATGCAATTCCTGAAGAAATTGCTAGTGGGAATGCTTTATGCTGAAAATCTGACGGTAAACTGCTATGCTGAAATGTAATGTGTAAGAAGAAAGTGAAACATTTAGATTGAAATGATACATGAACACTGGGGGCTTGAATGTGTGATGAGAGAAGAAAAGAAAGTGAAAAGGCTTGGAAAAGCAGCAGAATATTTGAACTCCAAACTTCTGAACTAACTTGATGGCGAATGATCTGTGTCCATGGCAACGGCATTTGTCGACACCCCATACTACGCTTAGATGCGTTGATGGCTGCATCGTTACCAAACCTGTAAAGTTTTGGGGCGTTTGGAGCAGTTTCACTGAAGTTATGAGAAAACCGTGTTTCATGTGTGCTTGCACCTACAGAAGGGACAGGAGGGTTCAGGCTCTTTTTATTTGGGGGAAATAGTGACACCTGTGGCAAAACTGCTGTCATACGCCTTTGAGATCTGCGACTTAACAGGAAATCTAGTCTTTACAGCCACCTTTCCTTTGGCCGCTGACTGGTCTTGAAGGTCACCAAAAACTGGGTCTGCTGCTATGCGAGCTTGCCTTTCAATGAAATAGACAAGGTCTAAAATCCTTACTCTACAACTGCGCTCCTCTTGCAGTGCGTAAGCTTTGCTGCGCCATCTCTCCCTGAGCTTGTATGGTAGCTTAAGCACAATGCTTCTCATGTTGGACACTGTGTCTAGTTCCTCCAAGTACTCCATTTCCTCCATAGCATTGCAGCAACTCCTTAGAAACATGGCGTAATCCTGCAGCGACCTTGAATCTTCAGATTTAACTAGGGGCCAGGATAGAGCTTTCTCCAGGTAAGCACAAGAGAGTTTGTATTCATTCCCAAAGTTTTCCTTCAGTAAACGTTTTGCTTTCTGATAGCCTCTGTCTGGAGACATGTGTTCACATCTTTTGACTAGCCGCTGAGCTGCTCCCCCGTCATACACCGCACCTCCAACTCAAAGCCTTAGTCCCGCCCCCTTCACCTGAGCAAAGCACACCTCTTACTGAAACAGAAAAAATGCATTGATAAAGGTTCCAAATAAATCAAAACTAAATAAACTTAAGTGCGGCTCCCACAATGCTTGTCTTTCCACTTTCCAGTGCTATAAGCTACCAGTACTCAATGTTTCCCACTGAGGAAGAGGAAGTGATGGTCCCAACAGCCGAGACCTTTTTTAAGCAGTGTTGGGAAACTTGGAGCAGGCTCCAGTCCGTCTGTTGCAGTCGGTGGCCGTCTTCAAGAAACAGAAGGCTGAATATTCTTATCTTTAATGAAATGTTTGACTGCTGCATCTTTATTTGTGCTGTCTTGTAAACCATATGAATGAATTATTAGTTCAAATTAACCCTTATATATACAGTACATTTCACGTATGTGCTAAGCGAACTAATAAAGGATGCATCCTGTCAATCATAAGTGATCTACCTTAATCATAGATGCAGCTAATGTTGAGCATTAATAAATGATGAATAAGAAACGCGTGGAAACAAAATCCTTGGTGAAAAATGTTTCATTTAATTAGAAAAGTGATGGATTATTACATGATAGGTTTGTTACTATTGTTAGGGAATAATTTGCTTAGGTATTCAACCTTCGACCCAATTCATCATTTTCTCCTCTCACTGTCTCCTTTCCCATGGCATAGGTCTACGGCCTTGGGTATTGCTGCTATCTCTCTTAAGGAGGGGCAGCTTGGGCGCATTGTTGTTGCCAGTTTATGACAGAGCACAAGCCGCCATGAGTTAGTTTACTGTTCAGGGACGTAGGTTCCTTGGGGCACATTCTTTCTGATGGACGAGAGCTCTAGTTAGATTCAGGATCCATATTGCTTTAGCCTCACTGAAGAATGTTGATTATTACACTCCGAACTAGTTAAAACCTCGAGCTACAGAAGAGTTCTTCAGAATTGGTTTGGCAACCGCTGTGTCAATTTGTGACACACCACCTGTCTTCTCAATTCTCTGGCCGTAACTCCAAATAAACCATCAGTGTTTGCCATCAAAGCTCCAACTCTCCTCGTGCCTCTCTGAGTCCTGACTCCACATTGCTACAGAAGTTTAACTTACAACTATTATTACCCAATACTAGCTTAAGTTTGACGCACAGAGATGTGAGAATGGGGCCAATTGATACCTATCATACCATATTTAGGTAAAACTGTGCAGCTTTTTGTCTGTTAGGTAGGCAGGTTGGTATGTTTGGAAGCTTTAATTTCATACTATCCTCCTGTAAAATGACGTAAGTAAATATGATGATGATTAAGTCATGACTTCAGTCCCACAAGCTTAGCTATACTTTACTTTACAGGGATCGATTGGGTTGCAGAGGACTTAATTTGGTCGCGGAGGAAGAAGTTCACGCAGACGGCTATACAGTAAGTGACAGAAATAACCATTAAAAAAACGTGTTTCTGTTTGGACCGTGAAGCAAGAATGGCAGCCAATCATCTCATGCAGATGCATTGAAGCCAGAGACAGAAGTTGTCCCATGAAAATTGGAAGTAACTCCAACTATGAGGAACTTTAATATATCTGCTGTTTTCATGCACAGCTTTAAATCTGTGTCCAAATCTCGAACATAACTGTACACCAATGCCTGTGCATTAAATCTGTGTCCAAAATGCACTCGACGTCCTCAAAGTTTAGTGACTAATGTAAGACACATCAAATTATATATTTATAAGCTAAAATCAGATCAAAATAAGCTTTTTCCAACTACGAGAACATATCTGTGTTTTTTTGTATTCAAACTGCATCTAGTTAATTGACTTTTACTGGTAACTTAATTATTTGATTTGTAATTGATTATATTTTGGAGCCAGCAGCAGCTCATGCAGTATAAACACCAGAGCCCTTAAGCCCTCTGCAGCTCTGTGTTCACCTGTGGTAGTGAGGTGGGAGTGCATTGCTCAGAAGAAAGTTTTGATGTGATATTTGTTAGTGAAAGTCTGAAAGATGAGCCAGGCGCTGTATTGATTACGCTTGGTGTGATTGCAAGATACATACGTTTTAATTAATCATCGGGGTAATCAAATTGGCAGCGATATTCAAGACTCACTGCAGACTTTTGGGACCAAACTGAGTGCTATTGATTAACAACCTTTGCTTTTTTCCCTCTGAAGAGACACTCTTGCCGATGGAGGCTGAGAGTTTGACCTTTCAATCCAGCACACATTAAATGATCGTTCTCTATTTATCCATGACATGAAGATGCCCCCCCCCAAAAGACACATACACACACACACACGGTAGATTCTCTTATGCTGTAATAAGTCTTAAAAACAGTTATGTCAAAGTCTCTTTAAAAGCATTTATCCTATATTGTATATTTATATAAAACTGCATATTTATCTGACATGGATCTCTAAAATGTACATATTATATTGTTTTTTGTTTTGTTTCCTAAGTTTTTGAATATATACTGTATGTTCACTATTATTTTGGAGCATTATATGTGGTGTTAAACCAGAAAAGGGATATTTTTGTCAGACGGTTTCCTTCACATAAAATGCATTTGAGGCTTGGCTTCGTGTGCTAAGTATTTTCTTTTATTCACTCACATATTGGCAAAATCCAAACCTGTTAAGCCCCAAGCCTGTTTTTCAGGTCTCAGGCTCGAAAATGACATTCCCAGAACAAATGACCATATCTTCATTTCTAAAATGGGCAAATTAACTTTTTTTCTCAAAGCAATGACACACCTGTGAGTTGGATGTAGAAGAGTCAGAATCAATATAGATGTTTTTATTTTAAAGTAAATTCAGATTTAACTTATTAAAAAAATGTAAATGATAGTTTCCTTCCAAAAAACCCATTACTTATAGTGAAAACCACCCTTGAATGATGGGATAGTAGACTAAAAGCTTTAAGAATCCAAACTATAACATATAATAAGTACCCTGTATCAAGATTGATGCAAAACAAGTGAAATTTGACTTTTTTTTAGAGAGATTTAGATAAATAAACCCACTTCTGGGGTCATTTGGGTGTATTTGCCATATCTCCGGAACCCATCGGTCGATTTTGATGATTGACACCTGTTTTGAACCGTTAGAGCCAATAGAATCGAGGGGAAGTTCCTAAATCCATCTAAACATTATCATTGGTGAATGAGTGATGCGCAGCCAGCAAGCCCAAAACCGGAAGCTCACATACACTCTCATAGCTAGAAGCCATTTGTCCACCTTTTCAGTCACACAGTTGTCTGAAGTGAATGATGTTTTCCCCCTGTCACTCTACAGAGTTGGAGGCAAACAGCTTGTTACCCTTAAACGGTACATATGATGCTGAGCGATGTGAATTCCGCATTGTTGGAATCTCACAGATTTCTTCCTTTTACCCAGGATAAGACCTCAACATGGACCAACAGTTATTGCTGAGAGTTGCCATCACCGAAGATTCTATTATGAAGTTAACTTTAAATAAGAGACCGGATTCCGTTGAAGAATTGATTGCTCAACTCAGAGATAAATTATCTCTGCAGTATGAATTTAAACTTCAGTATGAAGATCAAGACTTCAATAATGCCCTCTGCAATTTGACGGAAATATCAGATTTGCCTGAAAGAGCTACACTGAAAATCATCCCTATTGTGACTCTCCATTTAACTACCATTTCATCACCCTCAACAAGATCAGAAACGAGTGAGTGCAGCACAGCAGACACTGAGATCCTGTCGACTGCAGGAACCTCACCATTGCTAAAACATCAACAATGGCCAGAGTTCTTTAACACACCAAATTTCTCAGTTGATGTGAACTACAGACTTAGACAGGGAGATCTTGCCTATATGAATTATGGAACACGACTGACTCCATCAAGAGATATGAAGCATGACATATTACAAAAGCTTGCTGAAACAGTGTACAGTTTCAAGGCTTATCCTGATGATGATGACTTCAGCAGTGTTGCAAAATCCCTTCTTAGCAAACATCCCTGCCTTACCGGGCCTGGTTCTCAGCCTGGATGGTATGGCTGGAAGAATAGCCTGAAATTTAAAATGGCCAACTATCGCAAAAAACTTCGTAAAGCTGGATGTGAGGATGTAGCAATCAACGGAGGAAAAATAAGTAAAGTCAACCCACAGGGTGAATCGTCAAATAAAGAATATAAAACGACCAAAAAGAGGTGAAGCAAATTATCTGCCTAATTCAGCTGAAGGACACGATGAAACAAGCCTCGAAAATGCCAGAAAGATTCTCACGGAGGAAATGAAGAAAAAAACACCTAATGGCACTCTCATCTCACAAATGATGGACCAAACATTCCCACTATGCAGATGACAGATTGTGAAAAAGGAGCCTGCTGTACAGAACATGGTTGAACGATGGCCGGCCCTTTTCACAGAGAGACAGGAGGTTACTTTTAGGTTGTACTGAATAATGCCTTTAAGGTTGACTTTCCTCCATGTCAGCATTTCACTTTCCCAACTTCCCAACCACTAATATAATGCCAATCAAAATAAGGCTGCAACTGATATTTATTTTCATTATCCATTATTCTTCCAATTATTTTGTAATTGATTAAAGATATGGTCTATAAAAGGTGATGTTTTTAAATGTTTTGTTGTGTAAATTCAAAATCTAAAGATATATTATATTAATTATAGAGGCCTGAAATCTCAGCATACAATATTATATTGTTGTGGGCTATAGGTGTACCCTGCCTTTCTATCTAAACCATAGTGGTTGCCTGCTTGCACAATTGTTATGATTTAAACTAATGTCTTCCTAATGTGCTGGTTTTCCATCTCCTACCCCACCCCCTTCTCTACTTTTTCAGGTATTTGCCAAATTTAATCGGATTACCAGTCGGAACCTCGAGGCAGACTTATTTTTGGCTCTGGACCAGCACACCCCACGTTTCATCCAACTGTTCAAGTCAAAAAAAGGATCGGTTGGACAGAAACTGACAGAGTTGATGCAGAGCTAAGTTGCTAAGTAATATACTGTAACTTAGCAACTTTTTGTCACATACATTGATGACGATATGGTACTACTTCAAAAGCCTTCTAACATAATTAAAACAACCCCTCAAAAAGATGGAAAAGACCAAAATGTTTCATCTTGTGAGTTTGTCATTTAATCTGATCTGGATCTTCTTTATCTCTAACATTAGACACCGGAAGTGACTGAACAGCGCTCTGTTGTCCTCAAAGGCATTCCAATTGTTCTTGGCGACGACTCCAGGGATTTCTTCAAGAACTGCTTTGTAAGTACTTGAAAACAAAAAAACTGTTTGGTTTGCATTTATTGAAAAGTCATATCCCCTATTTACACAAACTTACAACCAAAAGATGTAATTTGGTGTGTTCAAAATAGTGTACACTAAATTCTATGACCAGGAGTCTAGATTAGAAATGAGGTGTAAAATAAATGTACGTTCCTAGCTGTATATGCATCCATAGCCTTAGTTTCCTCATACCACATTTAAAGAACCTTTTTGGATACAATGTTACAACGCCGTTTGAGTGTGTACTTGAGCTACATTTTTAGCAAATACTTCAAAGCAAATGCAACATGAATGTTTTCATAGGAAGACCTACTCTAATAGGTAGCGATGATAACCTACTATTCTAAATCCCGTGTCTTTCTTTGCAGGATACAACGAGAGATGAGGCCCTATCATCCGTCACTGTTGGTGTGCTGACTGTTCTCAGCGAAGACAGTCCTCAGGAGGGTCCAAGCTCAATCCACCTCGAACCCATCTCCATTGACATTGTGCTTGAGGGAGGTATTGTGATGGAAAAGATCAAAAACTTTCCACAGGCAGTTTGCCTGTTATTTGGCCTGATACATGCTTTGCATTTAGATTACCCAAAATGCATGGCAAATACTCTGATGTTCGTCCAAAGAGTGATGCTTGGACTAGGAACCAAAACCCTCTCACCTAAACTATTAACTTTGAGAAACGCTCTACTGGATTAGACCTTAATCAAAATAGTCATCAGCTATCAGATAGAACTTGGCACTTAAAAAAGTTGCACCGTTAAATGTTATGACAAAAGTGTTTTACTCTGGGGAAACTGTTATAACTCTGTTAATTGTTGAAAGCAACGTATAATGTTTGTTTTTTTAAAGTACTCTTCTTCATAGTGGTCATTATAGATTTTTTATTTTTACAATTGGTGTGTTTTGCACTGCTATTTGTATTAAGATAATAGTTGTGAGTACTTAAAAAGCACTGTTTGTTGGCACTTATAAATGTTATATTGCAACTGAATCAATGTGTGTTTTTAATGCATTATTGTTGGAGATTGTTGGAGTTTACACAACGTGTTTAGATATTTGTTGTAGTGCAATTATCTTAGTTAGCAGGAATTAGTTTGTTTAATTTAATAGTAAACCTTTGAAATTACGAATGAGTTGAATTTAAAAGGGTTAAGTTCTGGTGATTTGTATATTTAAATAGGGTTTAATTTGTTCATTGAGTTCACACAAATAAAATAAAATAGGTTGATGCAAAGCATGCCTTTTAAGTTTACATAACTTAGTTTACATAAGTTTACATAACTTAAAAGATTTGTGTCAGCTGTACTTCTCAAAATTAATTGAAGCACACTTAGAATACAGAAGTTGTAACATGTCAAATGTTAGCAAAATAAAATATAAACATATTAGACTACGCTCTCTAAAGTGACAGGAAGTGTATAACCTTTCAATCACTAAGCTGCTTTAAATGTGCGACTATTAGATATCGAGCGTTTTTTATTCAGGCTTTGATGTAGTGATGTCACAACTTACAATTACATTTGTGAGTACAATTATTATCTTAACTGTTCAAGGTGATCAAAATCACTCCAGCCTAAATGACCCATTTATATAAATATGCATCTTGAAAGTCTTGATTTTGATATTGCAAGTAGGTCGATCTAAATATTGTTTAGAGTATTGAGAAAGATTTGGCAGATGTATCCTGACTCAGGGCACAGTGCTGATTTTTCACAGCTTTGGGATGAACCATCAAACCTGCCAAGTGCTGTCTGAACGTGTGAAGCATTTGTCTGTGTAAGCACATGGCAGATTAACAAACACAAACACTGGGGGCAAACCGCGGCACCGCATATCTGCTCTCAAATATTCACATGAACAAATGTGGGAAGTACCTGAGTGGGAACACATTTTCTGTGACACAGCTTTCCATCTCGGCACTGTTTATCAGAAGGTGAGATAAAAGGGGAAGGACATGGGCGGGGAGTAAGACGCAGTGTGGATGACTGAGTCACAGCTCATATGTCTCGCTAGTGCAAATGTAAACAGACACAGTATTCTCATCTTCCACACCACCATTATATGAACATCATTAGCTAACTACTACTGCAATGTAAGAAGGGTACAAAGTACATTTTAAATATGCTTCAAGCTTGAGTAGGAAAACGACATAGGGGATCATGCAAGCATGGCCGTATCCACCATTGAGGTCACCGAGGTCCGGACCTCGGTAATATTTTTCGAGCTGTGTTTACAAAACTTTTGAAATAATTGCACTAAACGGGGTTCTTTGTAGTACTTCCATTTACTGTCGATGGGGGCGCTGCATAACTACATAGCCTCGGTTAAAGCAAACAGAAGAAGACGACATGTATCAACAAACCACCGCAGCCCGAACTTGTATCGGAGCTGCTGAGGAGTGATGAGGTATCTAGAGATCTGAGTCCAGCGGACTGCTTGTGTTTCTGTTCATCAGGACATCATATGACCAGCAGCTCCTGTGTGAACGCTCTACGTTAGACAGTGGACGTCCGACAACATGCACACTAACTTATATTACAGCTATAGTTTATACTTTGGTTTAAATTGCGTGAATAAACTAGCTAGAGAAGTTAATTACATTCATCCAATGTCAGAAGGATTACCTTTTAACAAACGTTGTAATGCTTTTCTTTAATTTCAATTTGAGTAAAACATTGAAGATATAACATTGTATTGTTTTCTTTTTACAGTGACTCAGATGTAATGAAAAGACTATGTCAGTCAAAGCTCAGCTTTGGTAAGGAAGAGACAGGACAGGCAGAGAGAAAGAGAGAGAGAGAAAGTGATGGAAGTCAGGGAGGAACTGCAGGTACAGTCACACAAAAGAATGTAGGCTTAATAACCCCATCTATTTATCTATCTATCTATCCATCTATCTATGTATAACAATAGTATTCATTTAAGATAGGCATAATTGTAAAACAACATACATCTATTGCAGTTATGATGTCATAATAACATACAATTGTATAAAACACCATTTGCTTACATCTTTGATCTCTTTTGAGAATCAAACAAAACAGATTTAAATAAAAGAAATAGTGCAAACAAACAAGTGAAATGAACTAAATGGCTGAATTGCTTTTGATTCACTGGCAGGAGAGACAAGTGAGGAGGAGCAAAAAGTTAAAAAACGAGGGAGAGATTGAACAGAGAGAAAGAGTAGAGGACAGAGAGAGTAATGAACAGGAAGAAGACAGAGAGACTAAAGAAGATGGTGTCACGATCTGTCTGTGTTGTGTTTTGTCTTGTCTAGATCTGTCTTTGGTTTTCTGTCTGCGTTGTGTTTTGTCTTGTTTAGATCTGTCTTTGGTTTCCTGTCTGTGTGTGTTCCCTCCTACCTGTTCCCTCCTACCTGTTTTCTTGATTGTGTTCACCTGGTGCCCCTGTGTTTTCTCCTCCCTCCTCACCTGTCTCTTGTTTCCTTGATTAGTCCTGTGTGTATTTAAGTTCTGTTTTTTCTGTCTGTCATTGTTGGTTCGTCGTTTGTCTGTGTTCACCGGGGAGTGTTCTGTTTGTCCGTGTATCCTTGAAATAAAGGTATTTTCAGTGTTATCTGCATTTGGGTCCTGCTTGCTTCGCTCACCCGTAACAGATGGAAGAGAGGCTGCAGGTTATGGAAAGGAGAGAGAAATGGAAAATGAATGTTGACAATGTTTTGTGATCATTTTAGCCTCTTCTGCATGTCCAGATCATTAATAGTAA
Organism: Notothenia rossii; assembly: GCF_949606895.1. Classification (NCBI taxonomy): domain Eukaryota; kingdom Metazoa; phylum Chordata; class Actinopteri; order Perciformes; family Nototheniidae; genus Notothenia; species Notothenia rossii. The sequence continues at coordinate 36,864,546 of NC_136905.1, forward strand.
CAATCAACTGATTTTTATGCATTACACTTTCAAAAATAATTTATGCTGACATTGTCAGCACACTGACATGGTTTGAAATCAATATACTATCCCATTTGTGACCCCCGACAGGACTTAAAAAGCACCTAACTAGATCATGAAAATCCCCTAAATCTCGGGGGGTATCCCCCGAACCCCCCTAACATGTTTGGACTTCTGTATTTAGGAAATCCTGCATACGGCCCTGCATGCAAGTCTGTGGAAATAAGACAATATTGAATAGATGTAGCCTTAGTGCTTGCTTTGAGTCTTAAGCATCTGTTAACCTTCTCACATATTTTTGTTCCATTATAGTCCAGCAGGAAGGGCCCTCAGATGTTGAGATACCCTTACCCGAGGTAGAACAAATGACAACAATAATTTTTCTTATCTTTAGGGTCTCCCATTGATGAAATTGATTGTTGCATAGCATAGGACTCAATCACTTTTCTCTCATTTATCAGAAAAACAGAAATCCCTAAAAAATATACCATTACTGAATTGTCTAGGGTGCTATTGAACACTAACCAGTAGTTGTATGGAAATATCTGGTACAGTTATATTGCAAATGAGATTTATTTAGACATAGGCCTACCTCTTCTCTGATACAGTCAAATTCCGAATGGGGGATAAGTGGCACAATAGCCTATAAGTTAAGAAAGCTCACTCTGATGGTCATTATATTTGGAGAGGGAAATACCAGGTGGCTGAACTACATCACCAAATAGTCAGAATAAGAGTAACCCAATACAAGTGTATTAGTTCTAAATTGCAAGCCTCTAAACATAGGTAAATAGTACAGGTTTTATTGAAACTGGAACCTTAATTCAAAGTACAGTATACAATTCATCAAATAATTCAGTGAGAGTTCAAGTATATAGATAACAGAATATAATGTTAAATGTCAGGTTCCTCAGAAACGTTAGGGGAAACATTTTGACATTCTGCACAGCAGGTGCAGAACCCTGTACAGGGAAGGCCAACAGAGGCACTGGCACTTTCCACTCTCTCCACACTTTGCATCTTTGCAATACAAGTGAGTAATGTCTCTCTCTTCTCTAGGTGCTGGGGGTTTTGTAAATAACACTGGTTGAATGGCCCCATCTCTGACAATCCACTCCTTGCCAATAGGACTCCATAACAAGGGTTTGGGTTCGGGCTGTGACACCATATCGCTGTCTGAAACATTGCTCTTTGTTGAAATGCATCCTCTGTTGGCGGCAGATTTTCCGAGGCTGCATCTGTTGTTGATGCCTATGTCTAAAGAAATCTCATTTGCAATAGAACTGTACCAGATATTTCCATACAACTACTGGTTAGTGTTCAATAGCACCCTAGACAATTCAGTAATGGTATATTATTTAAGGATTTCTGTTTTTCTGATAAATGAGAGAAAAGTGATTGAGTCTTATGTTCCTATCACCAAAAAGTACAATCTCCGTCTAAACTAAAGCTAAGTTTACAGGACTATAATTCAGTATATTTTTTGTTAAATAATTGTCTGACTATTTGGTGATGTAGGACAGACACCTGGTTCATACCTCAGCAAATCTGAAGAGGAAAAGAGTTGTCATTCTCAAGTTATGGGCTTTCTTTCTTTTCTTTTTTTTCAAAATATTTTTATTCACATGTAAGACAAAAGTGTAACAGTGCATTACAGCAATTAAGGCATTTTCATTTTTTTTCCCGCCCAAAAGAACCCTTACTCACTTTCCCTTAACCCCGCCCCATCCCAACCCATCCCATCCCATCCCAACCACCCCTCTCCCGGAGCACTGAGGCAACAGTACATCAATACAATACAAAATGATAGATACAATAATATACATGCACATACCTGCATACATACATACATACAAACACATATTCAGGGATGTCACACGAGCTGCATGTGTGGCGGACAGGGGAGTAATCATATCAGAATTATAGATGGATAAATAAAGGGAGAATCCCTACAGCGACACCATATCAGGGGGAAGACAGTCTACATAGCTGATCAGTGGCCTCCAATGAGCGTAAAACTTATCTGAGGAACCCCGGAGAGTAAACTTAATTTTTTCCAACTTTAGAAGAGACATAGTATCACTCAGCCACATTTTAAAAGAGGGAGGTAAAGGAGATTTCCACAAAAGAAGGATTTTCCTACGAGCAATCAAGGCGGTAAAGGCAATGACATTGGTTTGAGTGTTTGTAATGTTGATTTCATCTGGGGTCCTACCGAAAATAGCTACATGAGGGGATGGAGAGATTTTTAGACCTACAATTTCAGAAATACACTCGAAGAAAGATTGCCAGAAGCTAGATAATTTAGGGCATGACCAGAACATGTGAGTCAGGTCGCAGGGGGCCTGGGACCATTTATCACACCGGTCATCTAATCTATCTGGATAAATCTTGGAGAGCTTAGCCTTGCTATAATGTAGTCTATGGAGAACTTTAAACTGTATTAGGCTGAGTCTAGCGCAACTGGAGGATGAGTTAACGGCTCTCAGGGCCTCCTTCCAAAAGTCATCAGAGAAGGTGAACTGTAGTTCCTTTTCCCAATTAGTTCTAATCTTGTTAAATGGCAGATTCATCAACCGCAGAAAAAAGTTCATAAAAATAAGAGACATGGCGCCTAGACAATGTTCTTGCTCTAAGTGCAAATCCACTCCACTGGGAGGCAGGGATTGGGGGAATTGTGGAGAGTGGGTCTTAGCAAAATCCCTTAGTTGAAAGTATCTAAAGAAATCAGATCCTCTTAGATTAAAGGCAACCGTAGTTGGTCAAAACTGGCAAACAGGCTATCAATGTATAACTCCCCTATGCAGCGGAGGCCTTCCCTCTCCAAGTGAGAAAATCGGGGGTCAATTGTGACTGGTAAAAATAGATGCTTGTTACAGACAGGAGTCGCTTGAGGAAGAGTAAGCCAACCAAAGTGACGTCTAACTTGTGCCCAGATCTTTAAAGTGCCAATTACAACGGGGTTAGATGTGAATTGTGAGGGGGAAAGGGGCAGAGTGCTACACGCGAGGGCTTGAAGTGACGTGGATCGACATGAGTTGGCCTCCACAAGACACCAGTCACTCTGTGGTGAAGTGAACCAGAGCATGATCTTGTGTGGGTTTGTGGCCCAGTAGTAACCCATAAGGTTAGGTAAACCAAGCCCACCCATGAACCTGTCCCTCTGCAGTAATGGTCTACTAGCTCTTGCATGTTTACCAGCCCAAATAAATGAGGAAATAATATTATCAATAGCAGTGAAAAAAGATTTAGGCAAAAAAATAGGTAGGCATTGGAAGATGTATAGATATTTGGGCAGTACATTCATTTTTATCGTCTGAACTCTTCCTGCTAAAGAGAGTGCCAGATGGCCCCACCTCTGTAGGTCAGATTTGACTGTTGCCGTCAGGACAGTAAGATTTTGTTCCCGTAGCGCACTAAAGACTGCGTGATTGCAATGCCCGGATATTTAAACCCTGAGTTGGATATTCTAAAAGGCAACGACAACGGAGGTAATTCTGCAGCCAATTGGTTGATAGGGAAACATTCACTCTTTTGGATGTTTAATTTGTATCCTGAAAATTAACCAAAAGTGGTCAAAAGTGAGAGTATGTGGGGATTACTAGCTATAGGATCCCGCACATACAGAAGAAGGTCGTCAGCATATAATGAGACCCTGTGTTTGATATCCCCTCTCTGAATCCCCTTAATTCCTCTCTCTGCTTTTAGAGCAATCGACAATTGCTCGATAGAAATTGCAAATAGTAGTGGGGAGAGCGGACACCCCTGACGCCCCCCGCGGAAAAGAGGGAAGAATTTGGAGCGCTGGGTGTTCGTACATACAGAGGAGTGAGGAGAAGAGTACAGAAGTCTAACCCAGGAGATGAGGCCTGGACCAAAGCCCAGCTGTTGAAGGACAGAAAACAGATAGGCCCACTCAACCCTGTCGAAGGCCTTCTCAGCATCAAGAGATATGACAACCTCCGGTTCAGCAGAAGAAGGTGGGCTGTGGATGAAGCTGAGAAGTCTTCCGACATTTGTGAAGGAGTGCCTCCCCCTTATGAATCCTGTCTGATCTTCCGAAATGATGGAGGGTATAATAGATTCCAACAGGCGAGCAAAGATTTTCGCAAGTATTTTCACATCTACAGAAAGGAGCGAGATTGGGCGATATGATGCACAGCTCAACGGGTCCTTGCCCTTCTTAAAGATCAGAGAGATAGAGGCTTGCATAAGGGTGGGCGGCAGTGAGCCTTGGTCGTACGACAAATTAAACATATCTAATAATAATGGGGACAGTTGATTTGAGAATTTTTTGTAGAATTCTACAGGGTATCCGTCAGGTCCCGGTGATTTGCCACTGTTCATGGACTGTATTGCCTCTTTAATCTCAGCGAGCTGCAGTTTGGCATCTAGTGTCTGTTGGTCGTTAGTCGAAATCTTGGGCATATCTAATTTATCCAAAAATGTATGTAGCTGATCTCCGTTATCAGGGGATTCAGACGTGTAGAGACAAGAGTAGTAGGTTTTAAAGATGTTATTAATCTCTCCCGGGTCAGAAGTGAGAGAGCCCAACCCGTCCCGAATCTGGGTGATTTGGTTCGAGGCAACCCTAGCCTTTAGTTGGTGGGCCAGGAGACGGCCAGCTTTATCACCATGTTCATATATAGACCCTCGTGAATGTAGGAGTCGTCGTTCAGCCTCTCTTGTTAAGAGAAGGTCAAGTTCTGTTTGGAGCCCCATCCGTTCTTTAAATAGATCAGGTGATTGAGTGGAAAATAGTTGGTTGTCTAGATTAATGATAGATTCTTCCAGTTCTCTTTGGCGTGCTCTACGAAGTTTATTAACATGAGACGTATGCAAGATGATCTTACCCCTAAGAAAAGCTTTAAGGGTTTCCCAGAGTAGGGACGCAGAGGTCTCTTCATTTTGGTTGGTCTCACAGAAGAATGTAATTGATTCCGAAATACACTCGCAAAAGGCTGCATCAGAAAGTAAAAGAGGGTTAAGACGCCAGAATCTAAATTCCTTATGGCTTATGATCAAAGTGAAGGTCCAGGATCACAGTTGAATGATCTGATACAGTTATCGGTGAGTACTGAACAGAGACAATCGACGAAATAAATGTTTTATCAACAATAAAATAATCTATGCGAGAGTATGAACGATGTGCATGGGAAAACAAAGAGTATCGCCTAACCGAGGGGGGGAAAAATCTCCACGGGTCGACGTAGCCATAGTGGTCCATAAAAGCAGAGAGAGTTTGTGCCGTTTTAGAGGGCGCCACAGTTCTGGAACTAGATCTGTCTAGTGCTGGGTCTACAACACAATTCATATCTCCTCCCAGTATCAAAAGGTGGGAATTCAAATCGGGGATGGTGGAGAATAGCGACTTCTCAAAATTATGATCATCCCAATTGGGAGCATACACAGAAACTAAGATGACCGGCTTCTGATAGAGTGTACCAGAAATGATGACGTAACGGCCATTTAGATCTAAAATTGTATTAGTAGGGGTGAAATTGACTTTTTTCCGAACTAAAATGGCTGTGCCCCTTCTCTTTAGGTTAAATTGTGAATTAAACATTTGTCCAATCCACGGCCTATTCAGCTTTCGCTGATCAGATTTACATAGATGTGTCTCTTGTATAAACATTATATCCGCCTTCAGGTTTTTAAGATGTGTCAAAATCTTTGTGCGTTTCACCGAAGCATTCAACCCACCAGTGTTCAAAGAGAGTATCCTGACCGCCTGTCCACCACCAGTCCCTGTAGCAGTTACATTAGCCATGACACCGCGTACAGCATCGAAGGTGTAAGAACAGCCCTAGAACATCCACAACTAAAAATGGAGAGAACAGTGTACATAAAGATGACAAAACGGAATGTAAATGAAACAGCTGCCTCAAACAAACGGAAACCTATAGCCCCATCAAAATAAATGTCCCGCCCTCTCCCTCCCATCCTCTACTCCCTCCCACCTCCTCCCATGCCCTAGCCCCCCTCCCTCCCCACCCCTGAGCTCCATCTGCCAATGAAATTGGCAATAACTTCCCTACCTGAATCATCTGTCCTTCTTCAAGGTGTCTCAGTACCCACATCATGCAGATACAACCTCCTTAGTAAGTGTAACAATTGTGAACAGCAAATGTTAACAAGAACATTGCAAAAGTGCAAGAACATCCCGGGTATAGAGTGTAAATACAAAAATTAAAATAATTTAATTAAATAAAAATATATGTAAACATATCACATTGTATGCTGTCATGGCCGAGCAACGTTAGTTATAAAATAAATGTAGGTCCCAACCGAACGACGGCTGTAAAGTGCCCAGAAACAATTGTGAACACGAGAGTTAACAAGGACATTCGAAAAACTGCAAAAAACACTCCGGGTATATAATGTAAATACAAAAATGTAATCATACAAAAAATAAATGTAGACCACATGTCGCATTGTGCGCTGTCATGGCTAGGTAACGTTAGATTATACAATCAATTGTGTCCAAACATAACAGTTGTAACGTATCCAGTCCACCATCAATGCAGCGCTAGCGTGGTTTAGCCTAGCCTAGCTCAGCCACCACTAGCCTAGCACAACATATGTGGTTAGTTAGCCGGCTCGCGTTCATAGCCAGCTGCAAAGGCTGCAGCCTCCAGGGGCGAGGGGAACCTTTTCTTAGGCCCGCTGCCAAGTGTGATCTGCAGGCGAGCAGGGAACAGAAGAGCCGGTCTGAGGCCTAGGTTGTACAGCTTTGACATGATGTCTCGGTATTTCGCCCGCTGTTCGAGAACCTCCTGTGTGAAGTCTTTGTAGATCTGCACTGGTGTCCCACGGTAGCAGAGATCCCCTTGTCTCTTGCGGTCCTCCCGGACAATCAGGTCCTTGACTTGGTAACGATGCAGCCGGAATATCACAGGTCGCGGTCTCGCCCCTGGCTGCGGCCTAGCAGCCGGCGCTCTGTGTGCACGGTCCAGCTCGGGAGGGGATTGGAGAGTTTCATTGCCTAGCTGCTCGACCAAAAGTTCAGAAAAGAAGGTTGTAGGCCGGGGTCCCTCAATAGACTCAGAAAGTCCAATGATTCTAATGTTATTTCTGCGGCTCCGACCTTCCAGATCTGCGGTCTTCGCAGCCAGCTTAGCATTGCTATCTGCTAATACCGCACACTTCTCCTCGAGTATACGGAGTCGCTGATCTTGCAGATTGGCATTGGTCTCAAGAGAGTCTATTTGTTCCCCATGTTCTGCTACTGTGGTCTGCGTTTGGTTCAGCTTCGCCTCCAGTAAAGGCAGCTTTGAAGTCAGCTGAAATGCTAGCTCTGTGCTCCCTCTGTGCTAGCTCTGAGCTAGCTCTGTGCTCTTCAAGCAGGCTAATTATGCTAGCCATGTCTGAGACAGCAGTTTTGGTTTTTTTTTTTCCTGTTTCGTCCCCGTTTTCAATGAAGATTTCGGCATCACATCGGCTTTTTCTGATCTAAATTCCAAATTATGTTCACAAAATACGGATTTAACTCAACTTCGGTGGTTTTAAATTAAATGTAGAAAGTAAAGTCATGGGAGAATGAGACAACGCAGCCCTCACCTGTTCGTCCAACCGGAAGTCTCAAGTTATGGGCTTTCTTGTCCCCTTTCCCACATTCGGCCTGGTCTAATTTGGTTCTTTTTCCGGTATTGGGGTAGTTCTAATGAACAACCCAAAAACATTTTTTCCCCAAAAATAAAATTTGACAACAATCAATTTCATTAATGGGAGACCCTAAATATAAGAAAAATCATTTTTGTCATTTGTTCTACCTCGGGTAGGAGTATCTCGAAAACTAAACTATTGGACTATCTTTTGGAAATTATTTGAAAAAACGGTGGCCGACAAGTGCAAATGCTACAATAGCCCAAAACACTTCCATTTGGAGAAATGTGCTACAGTTTCAAATACATATATGCAAATGTGAAAACGTAATGCAAGTGAGACATCTTCACCAAATGCAAAACACAGCATATGAAAAAAACATTATACACTAACAGGGACAGTAAAAAATTATGCACACAGCTGGGACCGGAGAGCTTGTTGACGTTCTGGATTATAAAGTTGGACAACAGTCACTGTTGGCAGAGTTAGCCTTTTTCATAATTGTAATGAAACTGTTTTGTCAGCATATTTGAAATTACTAGGTTAGCACGTTAGTTAGCTAGCTTTCAGATCTGCAATAATATCGCAAAGAATCATGCGATCAAATTGTTAAAATAAGCCAATAAACTGACACTTTCAGTAAACTTCCAGTGACTGTTTCCATCGTGTTTTGAGATTCTTGTAGCACACTTTATTTGCAGCATTTTAGGAAATGCTGTGCATGTTCGCAAAGTTGGTAAATGTTTTCTAAATGCTGTGCCGTTGTCAATTAGCTGAATAGGTTTTCTTTAATTTGCATGTGTTTTGGCAACAAACTTTTTTTTATATTTGCACTGTTTTTGCAACCGCAGCATGGTTGGGGCGTTGTAGTGCGTTTGCACCTTTTGGCTGACGTGAGGAAACTTGGTTGAAAAACAGCCAATTTGGCTGCTCCAACCTTTTGTAAGGACGGTGGGGACATGATCAGATCACGCTTGATTGACAGCTCCCTTTCAGCTCAAGAAAGTAGAAAAATGTTTTACTGGCATGGAATAAACCACCAAATCTAACACATGGACCCTACTTGGTTTCAAAGCTTGACCAATTGGCTAACTAAAAACTAGGTTAAGTGACCTAGAGCTGTTTCTTCAATGATCTACATTTATGAGCTACTGAAATCATCAATTATTACACATGTGTTGGTATACCCCATACTGCTTGTCAGTAGCTTTCAAGCCATTTGCCAAGAGAAAAAACAAACAAAGCAAAGTGCAGTGAACTGTTGGGCGATAATGATTAAAGGTGTTATGAAATTAGCTTGCAGAGAAAGACACATCAATCATCTTTCTCCTAAATATGATTGGGCAAATACTTATTACATAATGGATGTACTTGCTTAGCCAAGGCCTTGTTTTTTCTTCCTTAAAAGCTAATCAACACAACATGTGTCACAATTCTCATGTTATGTCACGTTTATAGTTTTGTAGGTTTGGGTGTTTTTGCTGTTTTCCCTGTCATGTTTTCCTCTGGGTTATTGTCTGGTCCTTTTCCCTGTGTTTTTCCTCTTGTCATTAGTTTCCCTGGTGTGTCTAATTTTCTGATTATGTTCACCTGTGTTTTCTCCTCCCTCCTCACCTGTGTCTTGTTGTGTGATTAGTCTTGTGTGTATTTAAGTTCTGGGTTTTCTGTCTGTCTTTGTCGGTTCGTCTTGTGCCATGACTAGTTCTGCGGTGAGTGTTCTGTTTTGTCATTGTTTATATCATAGCCTTGAAATAAAGGAGTTTTTTCAGTTTATATCTGCATTTGGGTCCTGCTTCCTTCACAAACCGTGACAGAACGAACCGACCAAAATATGGACCCAGCGGATATGGAAGATTTTGACTTAGATCTGTTCGATCTAGACTTTTCCCTTCAATTTTTTCATGCCGAGTGGAAAGGAACTTCCTCTAGAAAAGACAAAGAGGCTATTCTCGAGAGAGAGCACGAATGGAGGTGGCCGAAATGCCTTGGTTGAGTAGTCGCTGCCGGATTGGTTACAGCTGTTCACAAGTTGTCCTGAGGATTGGTCCGACGCTTGTAACCCTTTCCTCGGATCCGACTACTGTCCTGTTGGAGGTCCACGGAGTCTCCAAAGAGCCTCTAGGAGACGCAGGGCCAGGATTCCAGCCCGTGCTCCAACAGCCATGATCCCGGTGTGGGATTCCCTAGGCATGCTAGCTCCCAGTCTCCCAATTCCCAACCTGGCACCATACACCTCGGTGGGATCCGTCTGAAGTCAACCCATGCTTCTGCCCCAGTTCCTGTTCCTGTTCAGGAGTCGTATGATGGAACTCGTCTGGCTTATGGAGGTCCACGGAGTATTCAGGCGGCTGCGAAGAGAGGGAGTCGCAAGGCCAGGCTAGCAGCCCGAGCCCCCGCAGCCATGGTTCCCGGTTACAGAACCGGCCCACACAGCCATGGCTCCAGCCCCAGTACAGGCCCCAGCAGCCATGGCTCCATGCTCCAGTACCGGCCCACGCAGCTTTGCTTCCATACTCCATTACCTGGCTTACACAGCCAGGGTCCAGGCTTCCGCTCCGCGCCCAGCAGCCATGGTTCCGGCTCCAGTGCCGGCCCCAGCAGCCATGTTTCCGGCTCCAGAACTGGACTTTACAGCCATGTTTCCGGCTCCAGTGCCGGCCCACACAGCAATGTTTCCGGCTCCAGAACCGGACCTTACAGCCATGTTTCCAGCTCCAGAACCGGATCTTACAACCATGTTTCCGGCTCCAGAACCGGCCCATGCAGCCATGGTCCCTGCTCCAGAGCTGGCCCATACAGCCATGGTTCCGGCCCCAGTTCCAGCCATGGTTCCGGCTCAAGTACCGGCCCCAGCAGACATGGTCCCGACTCCGGCTCCTCGTCACCTGTTGGCCGTTCAGCCGACGCCAGCCCCCCGTGTCCTGTCGGTGTACCGGCCGACTCCAGCACCTCGTCTCCTGTTGGCTGTTCAGCCGACGCCAGCTCCCCGAGTCCTGTCGGCGTACCAGCCGACTCCAGCTCCTCGTGTCCTGTTGGCTGTTCAGCCGACACCAGCTCCCCGAGTCCTGTCGGCGTACCGACCGACACATGTTCCTTCTCAAGACCCATCTCAAGTCCCCTCTCGAGTTCCCTCTCAAGTTACCTCTCGAGTTCCCTATCAAGTCTCCTCTCGAGTCCCCTTTCAAGACACTTCTCAAGTCCCCTTTCGAGTTCCCTCTCAAGTCCCCTCTCGAGTCTCCTCTCGAGTTCCCTCTCAAGTCACCTCTCGAGTTCCCTCTCAAGTCTTCTCTCGACTTACCTATCGAGTCCCCTCTCGAGTCCCCTTTCAAGACACTTCTCAAGTTCCCTCTCAAGTTCCCTATCAAGTCTCTTCTCCAGTCCCCTCTCAAGTCTCCTCTCGAGTTCTCTCTCAAGTCACCTCTCGAGTTCCCTCTCGAGTCTCCTCTCGAATTCCCTCTCGAATCCTCTCTCGAGTGCCCTCTCGAGTCCCCTCTCGAGTCTCCTCTTGAGTTCCCTCTCGAGTCACCTCTCGAGTTCCCTCTCGAGCCCTCTCTCGAGTTCCCTCTCGAGTCTCCTCTCGAGTTCCCTCTCAAGCCCTCTCTCGAGTTCCCTCTCGAGATCCCTCTCAAGTCACCTCTCAAGTCAACTCTCAAGTTTCCTCTCGAGTTCCCTCTCAAGCCCTCTCTTGAGTTCCCACTCAAGTCCTTACTCAAGTGCCGTTGGAGGCCCCGCCGACTACTCTCCTGCCGGGGGTCCTGCCAACCCTGTGTCCTGTCCCGTTGGAGGCCCTGCCGACTACTCTTCTGCCGGGGGTCCTGCCAACCCTATGTCCTGTGCCGTTGGAGGCCCCGCCGACTACTCTTCTGCCGGGGGTCCTGCCAACCCTATGTGTTGTCCCGTTGGAGGTCCCGCAGACTGCTCTTCTGCTGGGGGTCCTGCCAACCCCATGTCCTGTACCGTTGGAGGTCCCGCAGACTGCTCTTCTGCCGGGGGTCCTGCCAACCCCATGTCCTGTGCCGTTGGAGGTCCCGCAGACTACTCTTCTACCGGGGGTCCTGCCAACCCTATGTCCCGTGCCGTTGGAGGTTCCGCCGACTGCTCTCCTGCCGGGGTTCCTGCCGGCCCTGTGTCCTCTTCCGTGGGGGATCTTGCCGACACCGGCTCCTGCCCGGCCTCCGGAGCTGTCCGGTCTTCGCCCTCGGGCCCGGTCCCCTGAGTTCGCCCGCGGTGGTCTTCACCCCTCCTTGAACTCTGCCTTGCCCCGGGCCGTCCGCCCGAGACCCCCTCCTCGAACTCTGCCTTGGCCCCGGGCCGTCCGCCCGAGTTCCCCTTTTTGAACTCTGCCTTGCCCCCGGGCCCTCCGCCCGAGTTCCCCACCTTGGTCTCTGCCTTGCCCCCGGGCCGTCCGCCCGTCTGTCTTTGTTGGTTCGTCTTGTGCCATGACTAGTTCTGCGGTGAGTGTTCTGTGTTGTCATTGTTTATATCATAGCCTTGAAATAAAGGAGTTTTATCTGCATTTGGGTTCTGCTTCGTTCACAAACCGTGACAACATGTTTGCCCCAGTGGCTGCAAGGATGACAGCAATGGATGTATTTTTTTCCATTCATCAATCACTTAGAGAAAGATATTACAAATTACAAAAGTGTACCATTTGTAACACTACTAGCCATTACTTATGGCTTTGCTGACCCTACATTTGCTGAGAATAATCATGATCCCTAGACCAGCGGTTTTCAAAGTGTGAGGCGCGCCTGCCCTTGGGGGCGCCAGAGAGCTTCAGGGGAGGAGCAGCAGGAGAAAACAATAACGAGAAACAGTGAAATCTAGCTAGTTAACTTCAGCTAACTTTATGCGAGCGGCAACATAGAAAGATTTTTAGTGAAGTTACCTAAAGTGAAAGAGGAGACAGCGTCTGGCAGAAAATGTCAGCTTTGTTTTGAAATCAAAGTTGTGGCTCATCAGACATTTATGAGAGAAAGTCTCTAATGTCCGAGTGCAAGTGAATGCAGCACAAGACAAGAGCCCTGTAACCCCTCCCCCGGCCCTGGCGCGAGCGAGGAAATGTGATTGGCGGCGATTTCATTTGAACGGGACGGCGCATTCGGACCCCAAGTAGATGGAAGGAATGAGGTGTTTGCGGTCTACAATGACAGAGAAGAGACTGTCAAGTTTTGCTGTACTCAGCATTGAATCAGAACGCACTAAAGCTTTGGATCTTAATAAGTTTGTGAGGCGTCTTGCTGAACAAGATGGTAATCGCCACATTCAGCTGTTATAGGCATGCCAACTTGATGCTCTGCTCACGGATGACTCGATGAGCATAAAAAATGTTTAAGATGATGACCTTACATGTGTAAATATATTTTTTTCTTTGTGGGGGTCTGCCCCAAAAAAACAGTTTTAAGTCCTGAGAAAGTCAAAAAAGACAGAGTGTAAAACTACACTGCCCAGCCAAAAAAAAGTAACCAATTTGATTTAACTAGGCCAGTAGGTAAGGACTTTCCACTGGATAATAATAACCCTGCATTATAGCAACAACAACAATAATAATAATATCAATAATAATTTGGAGGGGGGGCGCGGCTGCGAAAAATGTTCGTCAATTACCTTTTTTACATGACTAAGACGAGACGATCACGAGCTAAAAATAGATTTTTGATAACGAAAACTTTGACGAAATGTATATTTAGTTTTCGTTGACGAGACGGGACTAAGGTGTTAATGGTGGACTAACGGACATTCAAAATGCAGGGTAATTGCCCCAATTGTCCGTCTGGTCTGTCAAAATACATCTTACGTTTCTAACTTGCAATATCATTATTTCCGCTCTCTTCACTCCAGAAGAGCGGTCTCTCTGTGTGCGGGGGGCGGGGCCTAACAGACACGCTGCAGCGGCACACAGAGATCTGCCGGGGACAGAGCGTTCAGAAGGGAGTGGGACACATGCTGGAGTCCTTCAAGTTTGAATGACTTTGTATACTGCAGGCAGGGTAGCTTGTGAATTTACTCCAGGTGAAACTAAAGTCTGATTTAACACTCGATTAGATTTCACATCATGCATCCACATCTGTAAAGTAACTAAAGGTATTAAATACATGTTGTGGAGTAGAAACACAGTAGCAACACATTGAAATACTCCAGCAAAGTACAAGTACCTCAGCATTGTACTCAAGTACAGTATAATATTTTCACATAATTATATATTTAATTTATTTCACATTTTAAATAAAGCAATTAATTCGGTTAACAATTTGTTAGTTTTTCCCTTTAAAAAATAACAAAAAGTAATTACAAGAATACTGTAACGTTCACAGATGGAGTCGGAAACAGGCTTCTAGTTATTAGGCTTTAATAACTCTTATTTCTTAGGATCACAGATTCAGGAACAGGTACAGCTTGGGGTTTCCACCTTACACAACTATAACTCCCACACACACACCTATATATACCCGTGTCTAGGTCACAACCTCCCCGCCCTCCCCCGTCCGCTCCCCCAACCACAGGCCCGCACCTAGACCAGCATCCTGTGCAGCTCTGTGATTGGCCAAGAGACGGGGGATGCCTGAGTGACACCCTCAGCCTCCGATCAGGGCTGCTACACTACCCCCCCCCCCCCCCCCCCCCCCCCCCCCCCCACTACAAAGTTCCTCGCCCACGAGGAACAAATAAAACTCATCACAAACACAACAACAACACACTGAACTTGACTAGGAAGGTCTGGGTGGAATACCATCCCTTCCAGTGAGACCAGGGCGCATTCTTGCCCTCTACCATAAACAAGGGTTCTCACTAAAAAACTCTCCTAACACACAAAGTCTCTGAAACGACTCGGGGGTCGTGCCTGCCTTCACGGCAGGGGGCCTGGGGTGGCCGGTTCCGGCCCAGGCAGGGAAAGGGGAACGCAAAGTGGGTAGCACTCCGTCCCGGATGAGGCCCTGTTGCTCCACTCGCCGGAGGACCTGAGTGAGGAAGTCGAAGGGCCAGCCGTAGGGTTTCCCTGTGGGGAAGCGACTCCTCTGTACGGAGCCAATCTGTCTCTGTGGAGAACCACTTTTCTCCCCTTGGGTGGCAGCTGCACCCTGTAGACCACTTCCCCCACCCTCTCCAGTACTCTGCAAGGACCCACCCACTGGCTGTCCAGTTTTGGGCACCGGCCTTTCGTGCGTTGCGGGCTGTAGACCCACACCAGCTCCCCAGCCCGGAAATGCTGCCCTCTTGTATGGGTGTCGTAGTTCCGCTTCTGTCTCACCCCAGCGCTTTTCTGCTGATCGCGGGCAAAGGCGTGCGCGGAATCGAGGCGGTCCTGAAGTCTCCTGGCGTACTCGGGCCCTGGAGGCGAGTCCAGGGAGTCTGGTGGCTGACCAAACGCCAAAACAGCCGGGGTGCAAAGCTCTCTCCCCAACATGAGGAGGGTCAGAGAACAGGCTGAGGACTCCTGTACTGCCGAGCGACATGCCATGAGCACCAGGGGCAGATGCTCGTTCCAGTCGCGCTGATGCTGAGACGTGAGAATGGCCAGCTGTTGTCCCATGGTGCGATGGAATCTCTCAACTAGTCCGTCGCTCTGAGGTCGCAAAGGGGAGGTGCGTGTTTTGTGCATGCCCAGTTGTGTGCACATGGAGGCAAACACCCGGGACTCGAAATGTCTCCCCTGGTCACTGTGCAGGGTCTCCAGTACTCCAAACCGGCTGAACATGCCGGCCACCAAGGCATCTGTGACTGTCTCTGCTTCTTGATCAGGGAGAGCATACGCCTCTGGCCATTTTGTGAAATAGTCTATGGCCGTGAGCACGTAGCGGTTACCCCGGTTTGACAAAGGTAGAGGACCCACCATGTCCACCGCTACTCTCTCCATCGGGGCCCCCACCGGAAACTGTTGCAGTGGAGCATGGGAACGACCAGGGGGGCCCTTCCGTGCCATACACGGGTCACAGCGGCGACAGAAGTCCTCGACATCCCTCCTACACTGCCCCCAGTAGCAGCCCTGACGAAGGCGCCGGAGCGTCTTGGTGACGCCAAAGTGCCCAGAACCTGCGGTTCCATGCATGGCCTTCAGTACGGCCTCTTGCAGACCCCTCGGGACCACCACTTGCCATCTCTTCTCCCCCGTTGCTGGCTCCTTCCACGCCCGCTGTAGAACACCCTGACACAAGCGTAGAGCCTCAAACTGAGACCACAGTCCCTTGGTCGCTTTAGAGAGCATGGCCACTTGCTGCGACTCGACCCACTGCAGTACAGGCTTTAGCACGTCGTCCAGTTCCTGCTGTTGCTTCCACTCTGCCCCGTCCACTGTCCGGAGCTCCTGGCAGACGACCTCTTCCACTGGCCTCGCGGCCGCACAGGCGAAACACTCCTCCAGCAGTTCCTTTTCCCGAGTCTCTCTCCTCTCGCAGTAGTGGCAGCCGCCGGCGGCACACGGGTGGGGGAGAGAGCACCCGCATTAGTGTGGCGCACCCCCGCCCGGTGCTCCACCCTGAAGTCGAACGCTTGGAGCTCTTCTATCCACCTGGCGACCTGCCCTTCGGGCTCTTTGAACGTCATGAGCCACTGTAATGCCGAGTGATCCGTCCTCACGATGAACGCCTGGCCACACAGGTAGTAAGTGCCTGATGGACAGCACCACTGCCAAAAGTTCCCTGCGAGTGACGCAGTCACGTCACTCTGCTTTGTTGAACGCCCGGCTGAAGTATGCCACCACCCACTCCCCCTCTGGTGTAGTCTGAGAGAGCACTCCACCTACCCCCACCCCGCTGGCGTCGACGTCCAGGGTGAACGGCAGACGGGGGTTGGCTGGTGCGAGAACAGGGGACTCACTCAAGGCCCGCCGCAGGCTGTCAAATGCTGTTTGACATTGCTCAGACCACAGGAAATCCCTGTCCTTCTGCAGCAGCTGGAACAGGGGTGCAGCAGTGCAAGCAAAACCCCGTACAAACTTCCTGTAGTACGAAGCGAGGCCCAGGAAACTCTTCAGCTGTTTCTGGTTGCGAGGGTTTGGCCAGCCCGCGACCGCCTGCACTTTCTCTGGCAGGGTGCCGATGCCCTCACCCCCCTTCTTTGTGGCCCAGGAAAGTGACCTCTCTCTGCATGAAATGACACTTATCTGGATGTAGCTTCAAACCAGTGGCTCTGATCCTTTACAGCACCACTCGCAGAGATCCCAGGGCCGCCTCAAACGAGCTGCCATGCGCCAGGATGTCGTCCAGGTAAACCACACACTGCTGGCGGGGGAATCTCCGACAGCACCCTTTCCATCAACCGCTCAAACGTGGCTGGGGCATTACAAAGCCCAAAACTGAGGACCTTGAACTGCCAAAGTCCCTGGCCGGTACAGAAAGCCGTTTTTGGCCTAGCCTCTGGGGCCAGAGGAACTTGGTAATACCCACTGCGGAGGTCCAAGGAAGAGAACCACGACGACCCGGCGACCAGGTCCAGGGACTCATCGATGCGGGGCAGGGGGTATGAATCCTTCTTAGTAACCCCATTCACCGGTCTGTAGTCTGGGCACAGCCGCCAGCCACCGGTCTTCTTCGGCACCATGACTACCGGCACGGCCCACGGGCTGTCGGAGGGCTCGATGATGTCTGCCTGCAGCATGCTCTGCACTGCCTCGTCGCAAGCCTGCTGACGAGCTAGGGGAAGACAGCGCGGGCGACACTTGATGGGACGCGCGTCCCCCGTATCAATCTCGTGTTCCACCAGATGCGTTCGGCCCACCTCCTCCTCCTTCATGGCGAAACTGCCCTGAAACTCTAGCAGCAGCTGCCACAACTGCTCTTACTGCTCTGGATTCAGGCCGACACAGTTCTTCCGCCACACCTCCAATACTGCAGGCAGAGCCTCTTCCACCCCAGTCTGGGGTAACTGAGGGGGGGCCTTGATCGGTTGGCACCGTCCGGGGGTGACTGGTGCTGCATTGTCCTGAGTGGGCGTCGCCATGGATACGGGACAGGAGGAAGGATTTTCTTCCGTTCTTAGAGTACTCACAGTGGGTGTCAGGGGTCTCCCCGCAGGTTCAGCCGGGACGTGGATACGGGTGATAGTGATCACCAGCCCCCCATGGAAACTCACTGTGCCGGCTAGATAATCCAGATGGCAGCCAGACGCCTTCAAAAAGTCCAGACTCAGAATATACGGGTCCTGCACCTCCGCTATCCACACGGGGTGCTGCACTCCAACTCCCCCCACCGACACAGTCAGCGTATCTCTTCCTTTCATCGGCGCCAGCTCTCCCGTGACGGTGCGGAGACGCACCGCTGTCGGCTCCAACATAGTCCCACTGGGCAACACATCCGGTCTCACTAGGGTTACTGTAGAGCCTGTGTCCACCAGTGCAGCGCAGGGCACCCCTTCCACAGCGACAGGGACGTAGCAGGACTCTCCACCACCCGCGCGGCCCAACGCGACGACAGGCTCCAAGCCGGTGCTTTCATCTTCTTCAGAAAGGCGTCGCGTCTGGTTCCCCCGGCTGAGCTGCCAGGCTTCTTCCTCTGATGTCGGTGTTGATGACAATAAAACGGGGCTTGGTTGAGGAGTTTATGGGCTGGGCTCCGCATCTTCCCCTTTATGCGGACCCCCCGTCGTTTCCCTGGGTCCGGCGTGCCTTGGGGCAGTCTCTGGCCAAATGTCCCGGCTGACCACAACCCCAGCAGACCCTGGTACTTGGTCTGCATGCTGGCTGCAAAGAAACAGCCCTTATCATTTCCGTCATCTCGGTAACCCATGCCGGCTTCTCCTCCTCTCTGCAGCTCCTCGTAGCCTGTGTTACCGGCCCTCCGTTGCTCCTCGCAGCTCCCCTCCACACATCCTCTCTCTCCACAGCCATCTCCAAGGCTGCCTGCAAGGACTGTGGATGCTGCAGCTGCACCTCGACCCTCAAGTCCACAGGGAGGAGAGCCCGGATGAACTTATCCCGTGCCAGCTCGCTCTGCACTCCGGGCGGCATGTGCTCATACGCCTGCCGCGTCAGGCTCTCCACTACATTAGCCAGCTCCCGCAGCGTCTCCCCAGACTGCCTACAGCGGTTGCTCAGTTCATTTCGGAGCAGCTCTGGCGGAAAACACTGTCCAAACCGTCTCTTCAGAGCCCCCGCTAACGCCTCGTAGCTGAGTCTGTCCTCCGGGCTAAGCAGCAGCAGACATGAAAGAGCCTCCTCTGTGAGGCACAAAGCTAGCTGTAGTGCTTTGGTCTCTACTGACCACCCTCCGGCATGTGCAAGTAGTTCAAAATGGGCATGGAAAGCCTCCCAGTTAGCCTTACCCGAGTACTTGGGTGTCTTCACGGACGCGGCGGCTGCTACCGGTTGATGGGCACCGCCATGGTTGTTTACATCCCGCTCCGTTTTGGCGCGAAACGCGGCTGAAGATGGCGACATTCCCGCGTCTCTAGCCATCCTCACTGCCGCCTCCCTCAGGCTCTCTCTCGCCTCCCGTACCTTCACGAACTCCCCGCTCATGTCCATCGACCACCCGCATGCTCCGTCTTCCTCTCCATCCCTACTTTCCTGCTTCACCCCCATCTTGCTGAACTCTTCCATATCCGCTAGCTTACCGGCTAGCTCCGTGACGCAGTTACGAACTCCCATCCCGGATAGACGTCCTCCGTTCGAAAAGTCACTTCTGACACCAATGTAACGTTCACAGATGGAGTCGGAAATAGGCTTCTAGTTATTAGGCTTTAATAACTCTTATTTCTTAGGATCACAGATTCAGGAACAGGTACAGCTTGTGGTTTCCACCTTACACAACTATAACTCCCACACACACACCTATATATACCCGTGTCTACGTCACAACCTCCCCGCCCTCCCCTGTCCGCTCCCCCAACCACAGGCCCGAACCTAGAAAAGCATCCTGTGCAGTTCTGTGATTGGCCAAGAGACGGGGGATGCCTGAGTGACACCCTCAGGCTCCTTTCAGGGTCGCTACAATACGTTAAAGTACTGGATTTTTAAGCAGTATCGATAAGACTAGTAGTACCGTAGAAAACCTTAACGATACCCAGATATTACACAAGTAAAGTGTTAAGAGAGTGAAATGTTGCTTTACGAATTTCCACACTTGATATATTCACATTGATTCCAATTTCAGATATGCCTACCTGTATTTGCCTAACTGAATTGGTTTAAAGAGAAAACATTTTGACTAAAAGTTGACTAAAATGTAATTTTTCATTGACTAAAAGTAGACTAAAACGTTTTGAGTTTTCGTTGACTAAAACTATGAAGGATAGGAATGACTAAAATGTGACTAAAACTAATAACCATTTTCGTCTAAAGACTAAGACTAAATCAAAAACAGCTGCCAAAATTAACACTGGTTCTCTGAGGGGAGGCTCACCTTATCACACTTTTAAAACCCCATGCCCTAGACAGTTAGTTCTAATGTTTTTGTTGACTCATAAATCTGTACTGTTTGGTCATTATCAGGTAAAAAGTTCCTATAAAAACTTTGTAGAAAACATTTTTGCAATTGGAGTTGGTGGGAAAGGCTTTGCTGTTTAGTGAAGCTCTGAGAACCCTGAGAACCAATGATGGTTTCACTAAGAGTACAGCAAATCAGTAATAATCAAGGAGTAATTTTGTGTGACTGTCGAAGCCACACACAGTATAGTATTCGACATACTTATCTCATCTTATTCTCCTTCTTCCGCCACAAATGTTGTCATGCTACTCGTCCGGCAGCATTGACACAAGACACACAAAGAACACATCAAAGCGGCCCTATAGGAATGAATGATAAATCCATTTGAACAGAGCTCAAAAACACCCCACTTTTATTTTTGGATAGCTAGTACGGTTCTCACGTAATCGCAGCTTACATTTTGTGAAAATGTCATACTGTAAAATATTTTTGGTGGGGCTATGGAAATGGTGTGCAAACCATACAAGGGGGGTCCGGGGAGCTGCTCCCCCGGAAGAAAATGTTGAGAAATGACCCCTTATATGATGACTTCTGGTGATGTTAGAGGGGGGGAGGACAACTTGAGGCTTAACAATATGAAATAATCCATAATCTTCAGTGTGGTTAGCTATGAATCTTCCCAAACTTCCAAATACCTTGTCCTGGACATAGTTTCTACAGTGTATATAAGCTGTGCAACAGTACAGTAGGCCAACACAAACTGCAGAACACTGGTGCTTTGGGAACACTCAAATGATTTAATTCCCATTTAAAATCAGGAGACTGAATACGAACATTATGTGTGTGTGTCATACTTGCCAACCCTCCCGATTTTCGCGAGAGACACCCGATTTCATTGCCCTCTCCCGGTTTCCTCCCGGGGTCATATTTCTCCCGATTTCTGACAAAATCAGATTTGCTCATGACTTTTTCCACTCTGACTTTAATACAGCTACACCATTGTTTGGTTTCCATGGTAACGTGTCTCTTTAGTAGCGCGCGCAACTCAAAGTTTGAGAGGGTGAGGAAAATAATCACAGAAAACTGAACAAGAATCGACAACTCTGCTCACTCCTTTCCTGTAAAATACAGGTCCAGCCCACACATATGCTCCATGGTGCTACAGGCATTGCCCTTACAACTACAATAAGCATGTAAATGTTAATCTACAGCTCCGGCGATCCACTAGCACCGGAGTCTCCACCTGCAGACACAGCCATCCTCATCAATACTGTAGCGTCACCTTGGATACGAGTCCAAACAACTCACAGATGGCATCGTGTGCTGAAATTGCCGCCCTGTGAGCATCAGATCTGACGACGCTGATTGGCTGAAATTATGTTTCGTCGGCATAGTTTACAGATAGCAACAGTCAGCATGTGCCATTGCTGAGGTCTCCTTTCTTACCGCCCAGACGAAAGAGGGTAATGATACACGCTGCGGCAAGGCAGGAAACATGTGACTTATCAGTAACTTTAGACATCGTAACACAATTCTAAACAGATTTTATTGTAGATAATAGATTTTACTGATACCAACTATGTAATATGTACCTTGTTCATTAAAAATAAAAATAAAATACAAATATATTTTTTTAAATATATATTTTTTAAATTTTGAATGACAATCAAACTTGTGGGAAGAGGGGGGAGGGCTCCCCTAACGCCAAATGCAATGTAGCCGGGAGTGGGTGCGAGAACACAGCCTTCCCAAGCCTCCTGTTGAATGGAAAGAGTAGAGCAATGCTCCTACTCGCCGAAAACAAAGAGGGAAAGGCCAGAGTCGCCTGTATTTCCTCAGGAGACTCAGGTCCTTTAACGTCTGCAGCACTATGTTGCAGATGTTCTATGACTCGGTGGTCTCCAGTGTGATGTTCTTTGCTGTAGTGTGTTGGGGCAGCGGGGTGAAGACAGCTGATGCCAACAGACTCAACAAGCTCATCAGGAGAGCAGGCTCTGTCCTGGGAGTGGATCAGGAGTCGTTGGCAATGTTGTCGGAGGGGAGAATGCTGAGGAAACTTCTCAGCATTCTGGACAACGGGTCTCACCCCCTGCATGCCACACTGGTTTCCAACCGGAGCACTTTCAGCCATAGACTGAGATCACCCATAACCACCACACAGCGCCACAGGAGGTATTTCCTCCCAGTGGCAATCAAACTCTTTAACTCTTCACCCCTAAGTAAAGGGCACTGAGAACTTCCACACCAACACTATGTGCAATATACTGTAAGTTCCATCACTGCAATACACTCGCTGCTATATATATATAACTATGTGCAATATTATATCATATTATTATTATTAGTATTATTAATAATACTATGATAACGTGCAATTACGTAACTGCCACTACGTTTTAATTTTTGCACTATAACTACTAAATACTGCTAATAATAATTGCATTGATTGTGTGACTTTCTATATTTCTACGTTTCATGTTGTCTGTGGATGTTTAATTGCTCTTTTTGCTGCTGTGTTTATTGTGTTTATTGTATTTTGTTACTCTGGCACAACAATTTCCTTCGGGATAAATAAAGTCTTATCTTATCTTATCTTAACTACACCCACGTTACCAGCAGAGGGAGCGGGAGCGAGAGCACTGCCTTCACCTAGCTCAGGGGTTCTCAAGCTTTTTTGGGCCAGCGCCCCCCTGTCCATTATCCAGGTCTCTTACCGCCCCCCATCAAAATAAGTAGACTTATTTTCTTCCCTGAATATTAATGTTGACTAAAATTCTGTGTTATATCATTTAAAAAGAATGTCACTGAATGCCAAATAATAGATTTGATTTAACTGGGCAGTTGGAATATCATTATCATTAGTTTACCAGAGAGCAGAAAAGCCATGTGAATGTGAATTAAAATGATATTTATGAGTGTTAAACAAACTCAGACAAGAGCAGAGAATACAAACAGACTGCTACGGAACAGCAGCAATTTCACACATGTCCAGTGCAGAACAAACAGTAGGCTACAAAACTGTACATTAGGCCTACAGAACTAACAGGTCGGAAAGGTGTTGCATTTCGCCGAATTGCGGGGGGGGGAAGGTTAGTGTGAGCCCTGCGCTTGGTGGTTCTCCGCCAGTTTCTTCACTGCGGGTTGCAGAGAACTTAGTTTCAGTCGCAGTGCACCTGAGGCCGTCAAGTTCAAGCGATTGCGGTACTTGGACTGCATGTGGAGGACCTGGCTGAATCCCTGCTCCACGAGGTATGTGGTTGGGAAAGCCAGAAGAAGCAGCCTCGCTTTCTCCCAGAGAGCCGGGTAACGCTGAGAGTATTTGACCCACAAGTTGCCCCAGCCAGAGGTGCGGAAAATAGCCTGGGCCTCATCGTCACTCTGGATGTCGATGAGATGCTCCTGTATTGCTGGCTCGCATTCCGCCACGTCCGCCTGAAAGGGCTGCACCACCCAGGTGGGAACATCGAGGTCCAAAAGATCTCTGAAGTGGATCTTCAAATCGGCATTCACCATCCTCAGGTGGTCTGTGTAAATGAGAAGGCGCTCATCGGTAAGAGCCTCAGACACCTGCAATGAGTATAACCAGGAAATTGTTATCGGTGCAGAATGTTACCATCTGATTTTAAACTGGTTATTTTATTGCTAATTAGTTTACTAATTGATGTTTCTTTATTCTCATAATACATTCAGAACATAAGTTATTTATACTAACCAGGAACACAAATATAGTGTTGCATAGAGTAGCCTACATTTATTACATGTATTATTTATTATTATCATTATTTAGTAGCCTAGGCTAGATCACCTTGGTCAACAGCGGGAAATGAGCAAACTGCCTCCTGCCTATGCTCCGGTATAGATCCAGCCTGGAGGTGAGACTGTGGATGACCGCCTTGCTCTGGATCAGAGTAACTCCTTTTCCTTGGAGCTTCAGCGTTACTTCATTCATTTTGCCAAAGAAGTCTGTGAGGTACATGATGTCGCAGCGGCTGGATGACACCTGTTCCCCGAGAGCTGCATCCACCTCCTCCAGGAACTCCACGATGCTGTCAAAGAGCTCACAAAAACGAGCAAGGCAGTTTCCTTTTGAGAGCCAGCGGACATCAGTGTGGAGAAGAAGACGCTCAAAGGTCTCATCATTTTCCTGACACAGCTGTCGGAACAATCTGTTATTCAGGGCGTGGGCTTTTATTTTGTTTATTGCCTTTACTGCAACATTGAGAGACTTGTGGAGAGGTGGACTTTTAGATTTGGCCACAAGTAGTGTCACGATAACGCTAGAGGGCTAGCTGGTGACATGACAAGACATCGTGCCGGGAGCGGACCGGAAGTCGTTGTAATTTTGAACAAACAGCTCTGTGTGGAGCAGCCTGGCTAGCCAGCTCTTCCATGTCGTAGCAGACATAGAAACGGGTATTATTTTCATAAACTGACCACTTAGTTCGAATCTGTTAGTGGAATTTGTCATATCAAAACATATCAAAATTTAACAAAGTGACACAGATTATTAACAGTCGCGATCCCAAAATTACAACGACTTCCGGTCCGCTCCCGGCTGCTTTTTGTAGGGTACGTTCGTAAATGCGCTCAGAGCGCTCCGAGCGTCCCCGTTCCACAGTCCAGAGCGCTGCGCTCTGAGCGCTCACAGCTGGGTGCTCTGGCGGAACAGACGGGTTGTCCGAGCGGACTGACCGTTCGTGCATTTACGAACGTACCCGTAATAACACTGCTGACAGCTGACCAATCGCAAGCAGAGTTGTGGTTTCCTATAGCAACAAAAGATGCTGACAGCTGCTTTTTGTACAGGAAAAGACGCTGTGGGTGGCCAGCGTTTTTCATGACAAAAAGACATTATTCGTGAACGCCCCCCAAGAACACCTCAACGCCCCCCTTTCAAAAATATTGCTTCCAGCGCCCCCCGACGTTCTCTGAACGCCCCCTGGGGGGCGGTACCGCCCCCGTTGAGAACCAGTGACCTAGCTGGATTAAATAAAGATGTTTAACAAGACAGTTTAGCCGGGCGGCTCCTGCTAAGAATCAAGCAACACGTCTACCAGGAGCGGGGGCGAGAACACTGCCTTCACTGGTTGAGTTCATAACGAATGCCAGGTGCAGCGTACCCGAGAGCGGGTGCGAGAACACAGCCTTCACCGGCTACCTGCTGAACGGAAAGAGTAGAGCAATGCTCCTACTCGCCGAACACAGAGAGGGATGTGAATGACCTACACCCACGTTACTAGCAGAGGGAGCGGGAGCGAGAGCACTGCCTTCACCTAGCTGGATTAAATAAAGAAGCTTAACGATCCGCGCCACGTATTCAGTTTTAGCGGCATTTCTTACAGTTTGTCAAAAGGTCTTCTGATCAGGGCTCTATAAATAAATATCCACTGCGGATATATAATATTTAATGCCGTCAAACCGTGTATTACAATGCCGTTTTATGTGATGACTTCCAAAGAGAAAAGCAAGAACACTCGGAATAAAGTATTATTTTATTTAAAAAAAATAAAAATCCGACTTAATATGGCATAAACACCATATCCCGACATGCATTGCGGCTAAAACAATCGATGTTTTAGCCTATCAAAACCTCTGGTGTCTCTCAGAATCGAAAGAGAAAAACCTATGGGAAAAACACAAAAGTATTGTACACAATTTAAACCAATAAATGTTGTATAATTAACAAGGATAAACTGATGTTTTTTAGTTGATGAGTACTGCAGATATCACTGTTAAATCATTTGATCATTGGTTTTATTATGAAAACGTCGAGACCAGAAATACTGTTTTCAACCCGTAACTTTACATGGAGGCTGCCGCATACCTCAAATCATCTTCGTAATATCTATCAAACTATAGATCCTACATATCGACAGGACGTGGATTATAAAAGTAAAATATACACTTCTCGCTAGACATCTAATCAAAAAGTGTTTTAATGGCCAAACTATCCTACAATTTAGGATTTTACAGAGAGGGTTATTTGTGAATAAACGACCATCTGTAACGTTAGCATTCAACGGTTGCACTAAAGGGTGAAAGCTTTAAAACGTAATTATAGGACATATTAAGCGCTTGAACAAACGACATATTTGGTCGTAATAAGGGCCTGAACAATCGGCCCATTTGGTCGTATGAGTTGGAGGACTTGTTGCCTCACTTAGAACAGACATGTTTGCACTGTTTCCAGTCAGGCTGTGAGAATAGCTTAATATTCAATATAAATTTGTTCACCCCAACATTATTGATTTTGGGGTGAACATTACGTTCCGTAATGAACAATACACTTTCGAAACCTTGATCATGCTTACTTAATATAAATTGCTGCATTACAAAATTCTTAAAAACTATTCACACACTAATATTTCTGTATTATCTCTGTGTCCTTTCATCTCAATGTTCCTGTCAGCAGGCTTCAGTGCAGACCCCTCTCCTCTTTTAGTCCATATTTTTCCCCTGACTTCATAACATGCTCTTTCAGATGGCAGGGGAAGCTGTCAGCTTCAAGAACACCCAGTCAGACCTGAAAACTGTGAAGCAATGCTTTCATTCTAAAGTGTCTCTGCCCTCCTCTGCTGCAGCCTCCCGATCCCACCCATTACCTCCACCAACACCACAACGCCCCCCACCCCCTGCCTGTTCCTCTGCTGTCTGAAAGCCTCACTCTTTTATTCCGTTTTTTCTTCCTAATTAGAATCACAGGCCGTCTGTGAAGTTCAAAGTCAAGGTAAACAAAGTAACTTCATGACTATTTTTTAGAAACAAAACCTCTTTGTTAATAATTTGGAATGCAGACCTTTGGTGCACCCCCTGCTTCTTCCGCAGATTTGATGTACAAAGTGGGAAGAAACACAGGCTATAATGCAAACAATAAATACATAATGAGGACAAGATGTTTGAAGTACCCTCTTTAGATCTGGGAGCTCACTGTGTAATGCATTCCTGGGTCTAGGTGCTGCTGGTGTTGCTTCCCCCCCTCTCTTTGCCATACCTCATTTCTCCCCCAGAGCTGTCTGATTTACTTCCAATTAACGTATATCTGTTCCACTCCAGCGACTCGACACAAGCACTGCTGCTGCCGCCACCACTGCTGCTGCTCCCAGCTCACAGCTCCTCAAACTTTCCACTGTTGCTATGGTGTCTGTCTTCTTCAAGGGCCGGATTGCCTGAATGTTGTTCAGCTGGCAAATAAAGTCTGCTTCATTTCCAATATTGGAAAAGTAAACAGAGAAGATTCAAAGTTGCTCGAAATGCTGAGTTTCACATATTTATTCAATGGTGTGATTCTGCTAGTGTGAAGGTGTATATACATACACCTAAATGTATACAACATAAAGATAACTACAAAATGACCAGTATATCAAATAACATGTTAAGGAGAGGGGACTGTATGTTAAAGTAAATAAGGGAAAAAGGGAATAAATTGTAGAATTGAACAACATTACAAAAGCCATCCATGGTAAAGTGAAGTTGGCCTAAATGTCTGTATTTCTTATTTACAAGGGTGGTTTGTTTTAGAAAAAATATGTGGTTATACCATTGGTAATGGAAATATGAAAACATGTAATAAAGCCAAGAGTTTATTTTTAAATCCCTTAAATTAAGTGTAATGTACAATTCTCAAGCATAGAATAAAAACAACTATCTATGATACAGCCAAAAGGCCAATTTCTCACAGTTCCCAATCATAATAATATATTAGTACTAAAATAATACTACAATCAGCACAGTTTATTTTAAAAGACCATAGAAGCCGGTGATGAATACAGGATGTTTCCAAAGCCAATGAAGGCAGGCAGGGTGATTATGTTTAATGGCAAATGATTACTTAATCCTTTGGAATATTGTCGAGACAAAAATTCAATCTTGAAAGAAAAATAATAATATCTGAGAAAAACGGACGGATAAATAATTGTTCAATACCAAGGGGGTATTCGTTTTATTTTGAATAGCGTAGTCTACTTTTCTTAAAGGTCCCATGTCATGCTTTTCCGGTTATTACCCGTCCCCTTGTGTGCTCCGACAAGCTGTTGAGGACAGAGAGTGAACACCGGTGAATACACATACTTTACAGAGATGCTGTTTGAGAAACCAATGTGAGTTTGGAAAATTGCACAGTATAAATCTATTTTAGTATACCTCAACATTGGAATTATGATCAGTAGAAATGGCCATGACATGGGACCTTTAAATGATAGACGAGCTGTTATTAAAAAATATTAATGCCGCTTCCGGTAACACGGCAACAAAAGGGGCAGGAATTATGATGGCCAGTCTTTTGTTCCCAAAGCCACGGAGGGAGAAGTTGGCGACAGTGTGTTTGGCACCGTTGGTGTGTTTCTCCGCTGTTTATTACGTTTTGCGTTCTTGATCTGTTGCCTTATTGTGTGAGATTGCTGTTGCGCAATCGACGGCTTTTACGCAGCGTGGTTTGTGTGCGCTCCGTTTTGTTTGGTGTATATTTTTAGACAGCTCAGATGGTGTTCAGTGAGATTTTCTGGGTTGCTTGGTTTCAAGTAGAGAAAGGGACTTTCTTATTAATTCATTTAAGTTAATGATGTTTTGTAGAATAACTCACAATTTATCATTTGAATTATGATAAAATGGAATGTGACTGAATTATTATTTGCAATGAGGCATACAAAACGTTTGATTTTATTTGCATGTGTGCTAACATTTGTTCGTCCTCTGTGTTTGAATGTTTTCAACCTGATGCAAATCTGATGAAAAGTGTCTTATAAATAACCGCTGAGCAGAAAGTAAAGACAAAAAGAAAGAATCTGAGTCGTCCAAGCGTCCTCGGTTGCCCTCCAGCCTCTCAAGGTTGGGCAAAACACTGTGAATACAGGCCAAAACCCAGAAAAACTTGACAAATATGTTATATTCACAAAGAGAGCACTGATCTACTCCCTTACAATAGCGGGCACTTTTTTTAACATCGCTTTGGCCTAGATTTACATTTTACTTATTGGTTCGGTACATTTTAAGCTTACTGGCTACTGGAGGGGCTCTTTTTTCATAAAATAATATAGCATATTTTAAAAGTGAAAAAACAGCCATAAAATTTGACATTTTAACCAACTCAACCAACAAGTCCTCCAACTCATACGACCACATGGGCCGATTGTTCAGGCCCTTATTACAACCAAATATGTCGTTTGTTCAAGCGCTTAATATGTCCTATAATAAAGTTTTTGCCTTCTCCCATTGAATGCAAACGTTACAGATGGTCGTTTATTCACAAATAACCCTCTCTGTAAAATCCTAAATTGTAGGATAGTTTGGCCATTAAAACGCTTCTTGATTAGATTTCTAGCGAGAAGTGTATTTGTACTTTTAGAATCCACGTCCAGTCGATATGTTGGATCTATAGTTTGATAGTTAAGGGTGGCTGTGGCTGAGTGGATAGAGTGCTGGACTTCGAATCAGTGGGTAGCAAGTTCGAGTCCCACTGCAGTCAGCATGTCGTTGTGTCCCTGAGACACTTCACCCCAAATTGCCCCTGTGGGGATTGTCCACAGTTTCGAGTATGTCAGTCGCTTTGGATAAAAGCGTCTAACAAGTGACATTTAATGTAATGTAATGATAGATATTATGAAGATGATTTGAGATATGTGGCAGCCTCAATGTAAAGTTACGGGTTAAAAACAGTATTTCCGGTCTCGATGTTTTCATAATAAAACCAATGATGTAACAGTGATATCTGCAGTACTCATCAACTAAAAAACATAAGTTTATCCTTGTTAATTATACAACATTTATTGGTTTAAAGTGTACAATGCTTTTGTGTTTTTCCCATGCTGCATTAAATATTACATATCTGCCGTAGATATTTATTTATAGAGCCCTGATCAGAAGACCTTTTGACAAACTGTAAGAAATGCCGCCAAAACTGAATACGTGACGTGGATCATAAATAAATTAGCAATTAAACAACATCTTCCATTTCTTTTCACACAATACGTCTCCTTGCAGTATCAACACTAATTCGGCTGACTTTTATATTTGTTCCAATTGGTAGATAGGTTATATTTACACCATAACGGTGCACAGCTGATAGAAAGGGATTTGTTTGCAGTTTTTAAAGATACTATTCATGGTACAATGCATAAGCTTCAAATCGAGAGACTGAAACTGTATTTTCCTTTACCGTTCTGTTTTAATTTCACAATAAAGTTAATAGTCATATTATGTTTGATATTATTATGTTTTATTAACTACATCACTGGTTTTTTAACCTAGTGGTTAAAGCACGTTATTGAATGTTGTTGTTGAATACGTTTTATTTGATGAAAACATTTAAATATTAAGAGTAGCCTACATACAAAATTGGGGGAAAGTAGAAGGCATGATAGAAATATAGAATAGAAAATATCAAGAAGATACTTTAATGATCTCTACAATAAAACAGTTTAGTGCAGGACGTCCAAAGATATTAACAGGAGGATGTGCAAGACAGACAAACTAATAAGGCTTTATTTAAACATTAAAGAATACTTTAAGTTAAGGTCTTCTTTTGAATAAGAAAAAAACGTTGGGGTTATCCACAGATAAATATGAAGTCTCGCAAAGTACTTAACGTCCAATATATTGCATAGTTTATTTTGGCACCTTCCCTGAATTTGACTCAGGTGTAACTAAAGTCTGATTTAAGGGTTTTTTATATTTAACATCATTAATCAGAATCTGCAAAGTACCTAAAGTAAAAATACCAGGTTAACCTCTGAATTTTAGTGGAGAAGAACAAAGTAGTATGCTGCTGTAACAAAAACATTTCCCAACTTGGGATGTATAAAGTATATCTTATCTTATCTTAAGATGATCGATGGCTACTGCCATATTTGCAAAATTTGCCTCTGAACCTTGACGAGTGCATGTTTCAGTCTTATCAATGAACAACAGGCGGGGTCACAGACATAAGACCAGCTGTTAAATAAAGCTCTTCTGACCTTAGGTGTCATGTGGGTATATTAATTCACCCATTTATTAATTATATGTTTTAAATGTGATAACAACACTGTGTTTCATATCCCCTAAACCTCCAGGCTGTACACAGTTTAATACTGGCAACTTCTAATTGTGGGAAATACGAAAACGTCTTTTAAAGAGACGTGCCATAGAACATGTTTTTGCGAAACACACAATAGCCAGCATGTGTAGTTCTGGGGGGGGGGGACCCGTCCAATTTCAGTTTTGGAAAGTCTTGGCGTAACCTTGTCACACTGCCACTCCAACATCCAATCACAGGGCTTGATGAATAATCACGGGGTTTGTAAAGCAAGGCAGATGTTGTTATCCCAAACGATATCTGGGGATTCTGGGTAGTGTAGTGTCTTTGGAAACTGTAGTGTTTAAACTCCGAAAAAACTATTTGTTTCTCTGAATCGAAGGTTAAAAACACGAAAGCATTGTCCACAATTTAAACCAATCAATATTGTGTAATTAAGGATTATTAAGGATAAACTTGTGTTTTTTAGTGGATGAGTACGGCAGATATCACTGTAAAATCATTTGACAGTGAGGGGAATATATCCAGTTTTATTATGAAAACTTCGAGACCGGAAAAACTGTTTTCACCCACGCTGACTTTACATGGAAGCTGCATACACGTTCTCCTGACGAGACCTCAAATCATCTTCGTAATATCTATCAAACTATAGATCCTACACATCGACTGGACGTGGATTCTAAAAGTACAATATACACTTCTCGCCAGAAATCGAATCACAGAGCATTTTAATGGACAAACTATTACACAATTTAGGATTTTCCAGAGAGGGTTATTTGTGAATAAACGTCCCTCCGGAGCATTTGCAATGAACGGGCCGGCAGCATGTTGTTTCTTACACGACCACTAGAGCACCTCTAGTGGTCGTGTAAGAAACAACATACACTTTAAAACGTGTCTCTGGGTCGTAATAAGGGCATGAACAATCGGCCTATATGGTCGTTTTTTGTAGGACGACAGGCTGAACTTAACACACGTTTCTTGCAGGAAAATGAAATTTAAAATTACCTTAAGAACACGTTAAAATAGTGGTGAAATATGGCACTCTAGGCTTTCCATAGACTCTACCCCTACCACCAAGCAGAGGATTTTCAGTAAGTCTGGACCTGATTCTCCGATGAGCATGCTCATGTTGAAATCTGTTTCTTTGTATTTATACATTTGGACTTGACAGCATGTACAGTCTATACTATCACTGGGATATAATGTCTTCATTTATTTATTTTGTATCAATTATTATAGATTAAGCCATCCAGCAGTATATCAATAATTTTAAACGGGCTCCATGTTTAAAAGCAAAGTACAAGAATGCATCAATAATTCAATAACAAATACATGATATTATTCTGAAATTGGCTATTCTTTATGATGAACATTTTATATTTGCTATATACTTTTGTACTTTTACTTAAGAGTAAGAATTTGAAGGTGGGATTTGACTTTATTTTGCTAAGTTTCCTCGAGTCAAAGATGGGAGTACCTATTCCACCGTTGCTGATTATCTGTTTGTTTCTGTTTGCACGCAGCGCTGTAAACACTCCCTGCAGCCGTACCGTCTCAGAAACATCAAACCTGGCTAATGAAGAGTTCATTCTGAAGGAGCAGAGACCTGCCAACTATTGTGTACCATCCGCGTGTATCACTGAATCTAATGCTGCATTTGCATGGCATGGTACAGCTGTGGGTAGTAGGTTGTAGACTTGTATTTTATGTTTTTTTTAAAGATTTTTTTGGACAAACCAGTGCCCCTAAATGGTTTCTGCATCCTGGAGGAAACAGTTATTTGATAGGCAGTATCCAATAGTGTAAAACATATGATGTGTAATATTGGTGTTACATGGGTGGAATGTGGATTTAATAACAGTGTTACATGGGTGTACAATATGGGAGTAATAATAGTGTAACTTGGGTGAAATAGGGGTGTACTAATGTGAAATGTTGGAGCAATAACAGTGGAATATGGGTGCAATTACGATGTAAGAAGGGTGTTACTTGGGTGTGATATGGATGTAATAACAGTGTAAAATAGGTGTAATTACAGTATGGTGTAATAGGGGTGTATAAATGTGTGATCTGGGTGCAATAAGAGTGTAATTTGGGTGTAATGTAGGAAGTACTATCATTAATTTTCCAAAATATGTATATGTGATTGCCCATTAAAGGGTTTAAGAATAGAATGTTTGGTAATCTAATAAAAAAGATAAAAATGGGTGTCAGATTGGGAAAATATACCATCACATCCTCCCACAGAATCCCTCAGTTGAGCAGCCTTGGCTCTCCAACTGGAAACAAAGCTCAAAACACACACTAAAGCTGTGGTTACATTTATCGTTGGACCTACGGTAACTGAAAAATCAGTGCATTACTACTTTATACAGACAACAATGGGTGCCTTCGCATATTTTGATGTCGGGGGATTTGACAAAATGTCGGTATTATACTACTTGAGAATAATAATAGGCGAGAGTCAAAGCTCGGTTTAGGGTCTGCATAGCAACAAGAAAAAAACACACCAAGACCGACAGATGGCATGTACACTGTCTCAGTCACAGAGAGCCACAAAAGGATTTGAAATTATACTGGGTGAATCTGGCCAACAGCCTGCTGTCTTAAAAAGTGAAGAACTGCACATGAACTTCAGTTTGGAGCCTTTAAAACACACACATCTCTCTTTCTTTGTGATTTGCAATGCTGTGGAGAGAATCCAAACTGGCATAAATGAACATTTTCATTTGTACTGCTGAGACATTTCAGTGTGTGTCCAAGGATGGTGCCAACATGTTGGATTTGGAGGACTGGAAGGAAAGATAATGGAATCAACAGTCTAGACTATGTTTCTATAAAGATCATGGAAGTTGTTTAACTTGACAATGAACCTGACTCTTGTGCTGGCTATATCTCTTTCAGATATGTCCCTCATTTGTAGCTTTTAGATATTTATAGAGCCTTTTCAGTACACTTGAGCTCCGAGCACCCTGAGGTACTATTCTGCCATAACATCTGTCTCTACTGTGGATCTCAGGTGTTTAAAGGAGCCCTATCATGCTCATGTTCAAATGCATGTCTGTATTTAGTGTCTCTACTGTGACATGTCTCCATGCTTTACTGTTCAAAAAGCTCTTTATTTTTCTCATACACATCTTTTCACCCTCTGTCTGAAACCAGAGCCAAGTCTGCACTGATTGGTTATCAAGCCGGCTCTCTTGTGATTGGTCAACTAGAAATGTCACGTCCTCTTAGCCTATCATGTATAATGTGTTGTACAGATCTAACATAGTGATGCCATTATAGTACAGAAGTAAACAAAGGAGTCCAATGGAGGCGTTTCAGGCAGTGGGGGGTGGTTGAGGTGGAGTGTGTGGGAGAGAAACTGCCACTGGGACACAGTGATTTTACATGTGTGACCGGAGGTCTTCTCCCTCTGTGCCGCTGCTTGGCACTGGGCCAGCGCACCAATTGTGCGCACCGGCTATTTAAGCTGAGGTGCCAAACTGGGTCCCTCCCATTTCCGCTTCTCCTGTCGTGGCTGCAGCTTGGCGTAGTAACGCAAATTGTTTGGCGGGGCAGCATTCAAGTCCCAGCCTCTACCGGACAGGTAAAGCACGGTGCAGTCTGTCATTTATTCATGGTCACAAGCTACACACTGCTGACACTTTCCCATATTAGCGCAGCTGACGTCCAGGGCGTTAGGGGAGGCATTGCTCTGCCAGAGGCTCCGTGATAGTGGCGTTGCACACTGTTGGTGAGTGCCGTTGTCTGCTCTTTTTAAATCTGCTGCGTAGTTCCCCTGCCTTATTAATTCTTTATGTCACAGCGGGATTTGGCCGTGGGATTTGCGGGTCTCATTCCCTCCCTTGTCGGCTCTGTGGCTGCGCCTGCGCTGCACAGGGTGGTACGTATGAGCCCCTCCCCCATATAAATTAAACCGTCACTTTCATACATATTTTAGAGTAATTCTAATCCCCTTTCCAGGGGTGTTCTAACCATTCTCTCTCCCCACCTTTGGCCATCATTCCCATCCCGTGCTGCTGTTTTGGCTCTGTGTGTTTTGGGCTCTCTGTGAGCTTCGCCCATCGCTGTGGACAGGCTCAGAGTGCTCGCTCTGGCCTGTTGCAGGAGCCGTTCTTGGCGTCAGGGAATAGTCCTAATACACAGGGGCGCCGCCAGGGATTTTGGGCCCCATAAAAAGATATCACATTGGGCCACGCCAACCAAGCACAATTGCTGTAACCACATCTCCAGAACCCAACCGACTCATTTATGCTTTAAATAACTCTACCTGTACAGGCTTGTTGCATCTATCTTGTAGTCCAATACTAACTGCACAATATTTACTGACACTGAGCGGTGAACATATAACACTGTGCAGACGTGCAACATTATGCTGCAGTATAATTCACTATTTGATATAAGACTAACATTCCTGACAATAGACCTCAATAGTCATCTTTTATGGTGTACATGCCTTTTTAATAACATTTTTGAATGGAACATTCATAAATCAAAATAAATATAACTTAAATATACATGACCTCTTCAATTAAAATAAAGTGAACATTAACACCAATATTATCATTTATAAAATGCTATAACAAAAAAAATAACATAAGCAGCAGATTTTTTAATTAAATAATACATACGAACTAAAAAATAAGCGGGTATTAAAGTGTAAATGGACAACAAAACGGAAAAGGCCTGATGGTGGTGCTAAATCAGAGCCTATGACCTGTTCTCAGTCTTTTTCTCATCATGCATCTTCTGTGTGATCCAATATCGTTAACATAGCCTTGCCCTTTAACAGTTATTACGAGCCCTTGCTCAGCCTTCACCAAGAGTCCAGCGCCTAGCCTTCTTGCAGGCAAAGTCACTGATCAAGTCCTTGAAGTCCAGCTTATAGCCAACTGGCTTTCAATGGACAGCATGGCAAGACTGCAAAGCATTATGGGGGGACAGGGCTGCGGAGCCTAAAGATGGATCTGTTGATCCTGGCACCAGGGGGAGGGACAACTGATTTAGTATGAACAGCTGCTAAAAATGTACCTGCATTTATTAAATGTCAGCTAAAAGAGCAGTGAAATGAAAAACCTCTTCATTGTCTGTGAAGATATCAACAGTACTTAATGTCAGCAAAATATTACAATTATTATTTACAATGGACTACGCTTAGCTAACAGGCTAATTTCCACCACTCATGGACCACACCCACCTTTTCTTTTCAAAAACTGGGTGACATACTGTCGCCCTTTAGTCCCTCCCTCTTGTCTTTCTCTCCTTTCTTTTCTTTTTTGAAAGCCTTACTTTGTTAGTCGTTGATACATGGCACACAAGTAAGTACTAGCATCACTTCTCACATGCTCTCACTCTCACTCTGCCAGAAAGTGCGGTGCGGCACAGCGTTTGGAGGCAGGACCAAACCATTACATGTAAATATAGGGGGGTGTACAGAGGCTTTGGATGGTTAACTTTTGGAAGAAAAAAAGTTAAATGAATCGTTAGTTTAGTGATTACATTATCAATTTAACGTTATATTAATGTTAATTATTGATGATTGATGAAAGGTTACTTAAACATTTTTTCTTAATGTTCTAAAAATGTTTGGGGCCCCTGTCAGGACGATTCTAAGGGCCCATGACTAACTTTTCACCCCCTTACGGCGCCCCTGCTAATACACGCCATACAGACATTTATTATTTAATTTGTTTATTCATTGCAGTCCTTTACATTTGATTTAATTTGTTTATTCTTTGAAGTCCTTTACATTTGATTTTATTTGTTTATTCATTGCAGTCCTTTACATTTGATTTAATTTGTTTATTATTTGCAGTCCTTTACATTTGATTTAATTTGTTTATTCATTGCAGTCCTTTACTTTTGCTTTAATTTGTTTATTCATTTGTTGTTTACATTTATTCAGATTTGGTGTATTTTGTTGTTTTCTTTAGTTTATCCTTTGGTCAGAATCATAACCTTTTTATCCTGTGCCTGACAGGTGCTGTGGGCCTGAGGCGGCAGACTCCCTGGTGGTGGCAGTGGTTTTCTTCACATATCCGTTTTGAGTGGTGTGCAGTGTCACGGGTGATTTATTTTGGACCCCTTACTCCCCTTTTCGTTAACTGCCGCCGTGGTAAGCCCAGCCCTGTCCGTTTCCCACAAAGTGGGTATTTTGTTCAAATGTATTGTGTGTGGTGTTTTTAGATATTTTGTATTTTATAAATAAAACTGTATTCTGACCCTTAAAACTGTCTCTGCCCGTGGTGTAAAACGAACCTGATTGTCCTTGTGTTAGACCTAGTTGTTATAATTTCCTGGGGGCGAAACTCCCCCAGGTGGCGTTGTCCGCAAAACGAGCATTTTACACTCCTACCCTTCTCCATCCCCGCCACACATGCACAGAGATAATAGTGCCTCTTTAACAATAACTTTTATGATAAAGCTAACAAATAATGGTCACAACATTTATACTCATACCTACAGCAATTGTCAGAACTTACCACGGGTTAATTAGTAATGTTTTACATTCCATACAGTTCATTAACAAGATTCTTCTAATCTTGATGTATTAAGTTGTAATCTTTTAATCAGTTCCTTGTGATTTTTTATTTTTAATTAATTGCTACTCTTGCAAAGAATAAGTAATACTCTTGTTTTTATTTTTGTATGGACTGGATATCTAAGATATGGTCATGAAGGATGGGTCATGACCGAAAGAACGAGATCGCGGGTACAAACGGCCTAGATGGGTTTTCTCCGCAGGGTGGCTGGTGTCTCCTTTAGGGATAAGGTGAGAAGTTCACTCATCCGGGAGGGACTCGGCGTTGAACCGCTCCTCCTTCGCGTCGAAAGGAGCCAGTTGAGGTGGTTCGGGCACCTAGTTAGGATGCCACCTGGGCGCCTCCCTAGGGAGGTGTTCCAGGCACGTTCAGCTGGGAAGAGACTGAGGGGTAGACCTAGGACCAGGTGGAGGGATTATATCTCTTCGCTGGCCTGGGAGCGCCTTGGGATCCCCCAGTCAGAGCTGGTTGATGTGGCCAGGGAAAGGAATGTTTGGGGCTCTCTGCTGGAACTGCTACCTCCGCAACCCGACCACGGATATGCGGGAGAAGATGGATGGATGGATATCTATGATTGGATATATTCAAACAGACTTTTACTTTAGTGCAATCTTTAAGCCTTCAAAATTAAGATTCACATATTTTCTGGGCATATCCATGCCAGAGGATGACTCTTGAGGAAGTGAATAATTATCTAAACAGAAATTATCTATTTTTTCATAATTTAACCTGTGAACAGGATCGACTTGATACTGTCAAAATCAGTAGTGCAGCGTTTGATTCATAAAGCAATTCCTTGTTGCGAGGTATAATGAACATTACAGCCCCCAGAGAGCAGGGTTTAAACCTTTTGGTCCTATTTACCAATGAGCGGGATTTAAAAAGGTAGAAGAGTTGTGGTTTTGCGATAAGTTCCAAACATCAGTATTTCCTTGAAGATATACTCTCAAACCTGGGCCCTGATCAAAATCCATAATAATAAGGGTAATTCTCCAGGGATGGCAGGAGATACTTTACAGTAAATGCATAATTTATTGGCTTTCAAAATATGAATATTAAATCTGAGTGTGTCTAAACAATGGTTATCTTCTGAAATTGCAAATGCTATTTATTTTCATTATACTGCTGAGCGGAGTAAAGTTTGAGGTCAGTGGATTATGTTTCCTAAATCATTGCCATTTCATAATAACAATACATACAGATGATGAGCAGTGCACTTGGCGGGTGGATTGGCAGGCGAATGGTTGTGTAATCACTGCTGGTAACTGCAGATCTGTGAGGACAAAGGATTCCTTCCAATCCCCTCTAAACTAATACATCATTCATTTCAAATGCAGGCGCTCTGTTTCCAAATTCTGGTGATATTACTTTCAGCACTCATTCTCTATCTCTCACAATAAGGGGGGGGAGTGATTTGAATTAATCAATTAACATTCTAAAATGAATCTGATAAATTAGATTTTCCCTGCTTATCATAACATTCCCCTTGTCGATACTGTCCTGGGCTAACATTGTCAAAGTCATTTAGTGGCGTTTGGAATTATTATTGAACCAAAATTAATCTTGGGAGACGTCAGTGGATCGGGCTTTGTGTAATGTACTCTGAAGGCATTTAATCCGTTTTAATGGAAGAATCCATTGGGTGACTGTTGTCAAAAAGAACAAAAAGGAAGTTAAACAGAGGGAAGAAAAAGAAGGGATTCAAATAGACCCCTAGCATAAATATTATAACCTGTGATGTGTCATTTATCCCACACTTGGAAAAACACTCATAATATTGCCAGTCTGTATGGATCCTACTAACTTCCTGATATATAGTGATTTTTCCAAGGCTGTGAGTTTAATGTCTGAATCAAACAGTGTAAACCATAAAATACAAGATTTTAGAGTTTTTTACTTGTTCTTTTCAGAAAAGGTTCACTCACGCGTGTTTCGATAGACTCACAGCACACCAAACCAATTGATAAAAATAAAAATAATCTCACTCTTGTAGTAATATCATATTCCTACTGTATGCCCTTCATTATATAGAAACATTAAATAAATACATACCGTATACTTCCCATGTCAGACTGTCTTTTATTTCAATAAAATTAATACTTAAAGGCGGCCTATAATGCTCATTTTCAGGTTTTATCATTTAATTCTGTGCCTCTATTGTGACATGTTTCCATGCTTTAATGTAAACAAAAACTCTATTTCGGGGGGACACAGGGATTTTAGTCTTTGCACACCATTAACATGGTTGATAAAAATGTATATAATTTACTAATACTGACTATTAATATTCAGAAAGAAATACTGAGATTATTTATAAAACATAGTTCAATCCGATTGCTCACTTGACTTATTGGTGAACATAAACTGATCTGATGCTCATATGCATCCAACAGCTATTTGTTTTTACTGTTGCCTGTAAACACAGTCCTAATTTAATCTATTTCAAGCATTATTGATATATACAAATGTAAATGTGCATGCCAATACATTTAAAGAAATCGCACATGTGACTGTTTGAGTAAGGGAGACTATGATGCCTGTTGCCATGGTTTCAGGTCTGACAGCATGGTGATTTGGAGGTGGTTGTGAGTGAAGCCTTGGCTGGAGTCTTGCATCAGAGGAAGGTGCACGGCATTTGAAGGGCAGAATAATTCTGGCTACACGAGTAGGATTTGAAATCGAAGAGACTGTGAACGTAACTGTCCATCATGGTGTCAAAACTTGCCTGCTAAGTACTGAAGTGTTGTTCGGCCGGATGTAATGCTTTCATAACAATATGTGGAGTTAGACAGCTGAGATAGCAAGGGTCAGATCATTGCTTTTCATATTGTCTTTTCCTATTAGCTCTTTTCTACGTTTGTGTCTTTTGTTGTTTATGGGTTTGTATGTAAGGGTTTTGATTGGGAATATGTGCTCCAATGTGTGCTGTATTTGTGCATATCTGTTCTGTCAATGCATATGTGCTCTTGAACATTTTCTTTGTTTACTTCTGTAACATAATGACATCGCTATGTAACACTAACACTTCTCTTGGGTAGCGCTCCAACACATTGTGGGACATTGGTCTTAGCAGTTGAACAATCACAACAGAGTCTTCCAGC
This sequence comes from Notothenia rossii, assembly GCF_949606895.1. Classification (NCBI taxonomy): domain Eukaryota; kingdom Metazoa; phylum Chordata; class Actinopteri; order Perciformes; family Nototheniidae; genus Notothenia; species Notothenia rossii. The sequence goes on from NC_136905.1 coordinate 36,905,191, forward strand.
TAACCAATCAGAGCAGACTGGGCACTGGTTTCAGACAGAGGGTGAAAAGAGGTGCTGCAGCACAGGCAGTATGAGAAAAATAAAGAGCTTTTTGAACATTAAAGTGTGAAACAAATTGGGGCCCTTTAAGTAACACACTATCACTTTAGGACACACCTCGTACATTCACAGCAAATAACAAGGCAGAAAGCCACCAACAAAGTAGCCCAACTATCTTACCAAACCAGCACCGCCAAAGGCAGCCTTTTGAGGAGCCCTCAAATATGTTACTGCCACAAGACAGCGTCAAACATTTGTGAATGTAATTACAACTGTAATACAAAAATAACAGCTCAAATCCCTTGAAAAACCCCAGTACCAAATTGAACCAGTGCTCCCTCACTCATGCCCAGTACTCTGCCTTATATACGGGGAGCTTGCACGCGCATTCAGGTAGGCCCGCCCCGAGGGTCCGGCTACGTTTATAGATATCTCAGTAGGTGAATGCTTGCATAGTATGGTTAAGAGGTAGTACCCTTAGAGTCCAGTAGAAGGCGGAGCCTGTGTAAGATATAACAAACGTAATATGGGAGAAAATACATTTCTATCTAAACGTAATTGAGAATGCAGTTTAGTTCTGTGGGAACATAATTTTGAGGAGAAAGGGTTGCATAGCTCCAAACATCTGCGTAAATTCAAAGTATTTGTATTTTTGGATAAACTAATCACATGTCAAGTCGTAATCTAAATGGATACTTGCTCCACTGAAAATAATTGAAATCCTGATAACATTAAAAAGATTAGAAACGGACAAGTTGGCAAGAAAAGGTTGATAAACAGGCGATACTTAGCAAAGTAGCAGCAATTCTGCTCTATAATGAAAAGTTTCTGCAATTCTGAAGCGCCTTAATTAAGGCGAAGAATAAGGTCAATGGTTGTTTGCTGGAACCTAATATAGCACACATATTATCATCATCAGGAAGGAAACCAATATGTTTTACTCTTTGTTAACAGACGTCAAATTTGTATAAAAGGATATAATAAATCTCCACCGATTGTCTTTCAGTTTTCAGGTCAAGTTTTAGAGTGACCTTAAAGAGCTTACGAAATGCTTTTAGCACCTGTTAGTGGGCTTAGTAGGCCTATATGATAGAGGCTGCATTTGTATTGTGAAATGTGCCATTTGTTTTTTTTATTATTGATGTATTTTTTAATAAATCACGATTATAACAGCATACAAATGTTGTCAGTTAGTAACGATCGTTCGTAGCTCTGGAAACAACAACTTCGGTCATTTCCGGCGGTGACGTCATGAGTAGAACACAGCTGAGCAGAACACAGCTGAGTCACCATTGTTTAAATGCCTTGAAGCAGCAAATATTAAAACAAAGGATGCACAACAACAAAACGCGAAGAATAATCGGCAAGCGATGCGTGGTATGGGGATGTGGGGCCGTCTCCAAATCTGGCTATGGGATGTTTTTGTGGCCAAAAAAAATGATCAAATGTCGCGTATATGGACCAAACAAGTGCGTCGTACGAGGGCGGACTTTGCTGGTCCAGGTAACCCGGGGTCGATGAAACCTACAATTTGTGGGCAACACTTTGAAAGATCGTGTTTTGACCAGTCCACAATACTCGCTAAGGAAATTGGATTAAAAAAGAATTTCAAACTGAACAAAGATGCTGTTCCAACAATACTGCCAAGACCCCAAATGCCAGCACAAGCCACCACGCCGATTCCTACACGTCCCCCGATGCAGAGTCCTCCACTAAAGAGACGGCGAAATGCATTCGCCAAAAGGGAGAGAGCGAAGGTAAGACGCGCTACTTGCTTTAAGCATAAAGCCTGAATCAAAATGACATGTCAAATCTCACACATTTATGAGTTGATGAAGTCATGATGCCATATATGATTGCATGCACTTTGCCCACAGCATTTATAGTAAAAGTATACCTCATAGGCCTAAAACCGCTTCAAATTATGAAAAATGTCAATATGATTACATAGGTATTGGAAACTTTGTTCAATGAAGCCACTGACAGAACTGAGGATAGCGACAATTTATTGGACATCCACACTGGGGAGGAAGCTGTGTCTACACCAGTAAGTATACAGAACGGACTGTGTAAAAATACAATTTGTATCTTCATCACATGTATGTATATAATTCATATATGTAATTGTTTGATTTTATAGCATTGCTCTCTCAATCAATTCAACCACATGTTGTATTATGAATGTTATTAGATATTATATTATGTATAAACTTGTGTTATTATTTACTAACGGTATCTCCGTAGTAAAACCGTAGTTTCGGGTTTCTGACTTGGCTCGTTGTCATTCGGTGACCAGCTGCCCAGACATTTCGAGGGGAAAAAGCATGAAAACGGGGCTTCGGGTGCCGTGGGAAGAACCTCCGTGTATTCACGTTCTTCACAGTAATCAGTTACATTGACACTGTATTGGATAGGCCTACAGACCAGCGCCATATAGATAGAATACAGACTACGGGGCTATTGATAGGTTGTCAATCTTATGTTTTTGAAAGTAGGCTAATACATTAACTGAAGGGGCTGGGCCGGGAGAGGGCGAGGCCTGCGTCAGAGGTCCACTAATCAGACAAGCTCCCTGAGAAAACCGTCATGAAAAAGTTTAGCAATGTTACGACTAGCAAAATTTGCCCACGGCTGTGATTGACAACCTGGACAGCCAGTTAGAAGCTAGAATGCCAACCTAGAGAGCCAATCAGAACCTAGAACGGGCTGCAGGGCTGGCCAGACTATTATATTGTGCATAAAGTTAGATACATTAGGATAGTCATATGCTCATGATATTCCAAGTTAAATTATATAATATTATCATTTAAAATAATAATATTAAATAATAAGGACAGACATTTGTGGCCAATTCACTATTGCATTTATTTTATAGGCCTGAATAAGACAAGCAGTTCCTTTCCGAATTTTGATATTGATATAATATTGGTAATTTAATTGATTGCTGATGTTCTTCTTATGCAGTTGACCCTGAGGAAAGTGAGACAGCTGCAGTTATGGCTTGACTCTGGGGAATCTAGCCATAACAGTATATTAGCATGGATGTATAATTTATCTGTAGGCTACAAGGGTGGTCCGCACGCGTGGGCCGGTGCGTCTGAACGTCCCGGGCTGAATTTGTGTCCCAGTCCGTCCATGTTTTCGTATCTCTCTTCATACCTTCGCACTTCGCCTTGGCCATCACATTTTACACACACACAGACTCCAAAACCCACAACCCCTTGCGGCTGCTACTCTTGAAGTGACAGGCCAAGCCTGTAACACTTTCAATACAATTTCAAACTAGTTTCAAAAATGTATTTGTAAAGTTGTGCTGTGTTTTGTACATTTCAGAATGAAATTGATGTGCAAACGGACCCCCCTCCACGAATACACCACAAGTCCATGCAGGCACGACCATGTTTCAGGTCAGCTGGACAGCAAGTTCGAATCCATGTTGGTTGTTCCAAAGGTCAATATCATAATATTTAAATATTGATATGTAAGATACAAATACACCTACATGTAACATGCGTATATATATCATTATATAATATTATATATAATATTTTCAGGAATTGAAGTCAAACCAACTGGGTGTACTGTTGGGACACAAACACATGATGACACAAGTACTGTGGATGCTGGGATTCAGTGCAACCTGCAGCTAAACCTCCCTGAAAGGGACATAATTGATGAGGAAAAAGAGCTTGAGGCCGACAATAGCCAACATGAAGAGGATAATCAAAATGATCATCTTTATAGCCCATCAGACGTGGAATCTGATTCGTCAAGTGATGAGTATTGTCTTGTCATGTTTTTTAAATGTTGCTACATTATCATTATGCAGGGTCGGATCCAGCCATTTATTGCAGACTTGATCATTTTACTCTTTGTCAATTTCACAGGGACAGTGACAACCAGGACGACAATGATCCTCTTAGGAGTAAGCTTCTGCTTGTGTTCATGTCTTCCCTGATGTTACTATTCACCCATTGTCCGATTTGTAAAGAGAACTCGCCAGGTCGCCTTCGGAGAACAATGGGCACATTTGTGGAAATCGATCAAAACTGCAAACATTGTAGTTTTCAAAGGTAATATTTTTAAATGATGAGCATGCGAAATATGTATTCGAGAATGATATTTGTGGCCATGATTGACAGGTGGTCCTATTCATGAGATACTCATACAGGTTGTATAGTATGATAGAAAAATTTAATGAATATATTTTTCTCACAGGTCATGGCAGAATCAACCTTTAATTGATAAAACTCCTGCTGGAAATCTGCTGTTGTCAGATTCTTTTTGCGGGTACATCACCAACAAAAGTGCTGAGGGTACTGAAGTCCATCAACTGCTACACCATCACAACAAGGACATTTCTGAATCATCAGAAGAAATTCCTTCAACCTGCAATCAAGACAGTCTGGACCAAGAATCGGAACAACATTGTGCAGAAACTGAAGGAGACGAACAAACACAAAGAACTGGTGTTAGGAGGGGATGGACGCTGTGATAGCCCTGGTCACTGTGCCAAGTATGGATCCTATACCATACAAGACCTCACAATAAACAAGGTGTTGGATGTTCAATTAGTGCAGGTCAGTATTAGTGAATGTATCCTATGTTATGAATAGCTTCCTCCAAATAATTTATAGCCAAACACAGCTGAGAATATTTTCTATCGAACCCAAGACAATATAAGTTCAGGAGGTTTTTTTTTTGGCCGATGCATTTCAAGCTCAAAGCATTAACCATATTCACAAATATGACCACTGAAAATCAAATGCTCTATGATAGCCATCTTTATAAAATATTATGTGTGTTCTGAATGTATTTCCAGAGTAATGAAGTCCCTTCAAGTGTCCACATGGAAAAAGAGGGGCTTGTGCGATGTGTCCAGTTCTTGGAGAGTGAAAACCTCGTCATGAAGACAATTGTGACAGACAGACACACACAGATCAACAAATGGCTGAAGGAAAACCAAGAACATGTGGACCATCGGTTCGACGTTTGGCACCTTGCAAAAAGTAGGTTAATTTTTTTAACTATAGTAGAATTAAAATTCTCCAATTTTAAAAAAAAAAAAAAAAAAAAAAAAAAAAATACGGAACTTTCTATTTTATAGACCTAAAAAAAAAACTGGTAAAGCTTGCAAAGGACAAGCAATGTACCGATATTGGGGAATGGATACAATCCATTCTGAACCATTTGTATTGGTGTGCCGTATCAACTCCGGATGGAAATGGAGAAATGATTGCTGAAAAATGGCTGTCCCTCAACAACCACATTATAAACATTCACACCAAACATGGCAGAGTATTCGAGAAATGTGCCCTGGTCGGCTGCCTGCAGCTCAGAACCGCAAGAAAAAATGTCTCAAAGCAGGTAATAATATTTTCTACGACAATGGAACACTCATCAAATGTTGTGTTGGAATGTTTTTGTGTCTTCAGTAAAGAAAAATGATATGCAGTGAAGAACTAATATTTTTTCTATTATCGTATATCCTATATCCTTTTTTGATTGTGTATTTTCAGATTCAGTGCCAGCACTAAAGCTGAATAAAGTTATCAGCCAGAAAGCTTTTGTCAGAGATGTCAAGAAGATGTCACCTTCACAGCGAACCTACGGGTTGGAAGTATACCACAGTATAGTCAACCAGTTTGCCCCAAAGATGTATGCATACTCGTACACTGGCATATATTGCAGGTAAAGTATAATATGAATCTCATCAGAAAATACTAGAGACTTCAACTTTATTTGCTTATTTATCTATTTGCCAAGTTCTTTTTTGGGGGTTTCCCCTCTCCTGTAGTGAGATCTATGAGTTTGTGTGCATGTAAATGGCCTGCAAATGCTAAAATCCCCTATGAAATCTCTCTCTCTCTATCTCTCTCTATACAATAAATGTATTTATTTTGTAGGTTGATCCTAGCAGCACTGCACTACAATGAGAACTCTGGCAGGAAGCATGCCAAAACCAGTACAGGACAACTCCAATACACTGTAAAATTCCCCAAAGCAAAGAAAGGTGGTCATGTAGTTAGACGTGTGAATACAGCAGCTACATATGGTAAGAAAGTGAAAGTGAGAGAATAATAACATTAATTATACCGTTTTACCAAATTAATGAAAAACATTCAACATGTCACATTGGACAACATTATTGTGTAAATATTGAAAATTGATCTATGTGAGAATGTAGTGTACAGTTTCAACTACAATGATTAATTATGCAAAGTGCCTCAGGGCATGCTATGCATAATTAGGGGACTAGAAAATATAGTATATAATTCTTGATTATAAAACATCTTTTTTGCAGAGTATGTTACCGAACTCTTGACCGAGACTCTACGCCTGTGCGAAAACAATGTCGATGAGGAACCTTTCGATGTCCCAGATCCACTCAGCAGTCGATGGGAAAAACCAGACAAGAGAGAGAATGTTGCGCTGTTTAGAAGCAGATTTAATCACTGAACTGACAATCAGTTTTGTTATTGACTCTAATCAAGTGCTGGATACTTGAACGACGTGTAGATGTCAGATGGAAACGTCGCCTGGATCTTTTTAATGGCACATGATGGCAATGGGATTCTGTGGTTCTTACCAAGTATTCCCCAGCAAAATCTCACTAGCTGGCGGTATACCACATAACGATACATTCTGTAAAATACAAGATCATAAATATCAATGGTAATCACTTCAACCTTATTTGCTTATTTATCTATTTATTCTGTAACTTTGCCAGAGTGACCCAAAAATAATAACCCCAAAAAAATGACTTCCCAAAAATACATCAAATTTCTGAGCTCTACAAATTTGTGAACACAAGTAACTTACTCATTACGTGGCTGATCACCTGCTTGTTGTCTGTCCCTCTTTGAATAATGATGGTAGGCTGTCTGCAACACCCAAACATCCAGACAATTTGATTGGAATCCTGGGTGATCTATTACGCAGGTTATGTTTGCACCATCTCCCTCATATTCATTGAATTCCTCCATTTTGGCCACCATGACATCCTTTTCTTGGCAGCATTGGCACTCTTCAATTGTTTCCATGATTGTACATTTTTCACATGTACACCTAAATGTACAAAAGATAGTTGAGAAATAATTGCATTTTTAGGAGGAGACCTACTTCTGTGGTGAGTTCTAAGCCTAGCAGAGTGTGATGCAGTTACCTGAGCCAAGTGTCTATGAATTATAATCAAATGTATACCAGTAAATGGTAAATGGACTGTACTTATATAGCTGCTATGTATTATTTATTTACTATATATGAACATCTCTATGAATTATAATCAAATGTATACCAGTCTGTGTTCTGTTGCCTGAGCCAATGTGCCTGCTATGTACTATTATTTATTTACTATATATGAACATCTCTATGAATTATAATCAAATGTATAGGCCTACCAGTCTGTGTTCTGTTGCCTCAGCCAATGTGCCTGCTATGTATTATTATTTATTTACTATATATGAACATCTCTATGAATTATAATCACATACATACCAGTCTGTGTTCTGTTGCTTGAGCCAAGTGTGCCTGCTATTTATTATTATTTATTTACTATTTATTGAGAATCTCTATGAATTAAAGTCAAATGTATACCAGTCTGTGTTCTGTTGCCGCACCGGATCTCCGCCAAATCCAGGATCATCGTCCCCATTTTCGCTCCCGTCTGTATCTCTACCGCTACTTGAATACTGTGGCTCAAACTGGTATGGTTCCACCACGTTAGACTCGCCCGCATGATCTGATTCCACCACACCGGCATCCTCTTCAATAAAATCCTCCTCTTCTTGAAAGTGCACCGAGTCTAGTGACGACTCACTGTCACTCGATGCTGTCGAAATATCCGAGCAAGAGTCCGACATCAGCCATATAGTTAGTGTATTATTCAAAAAGTGTTCTACTCGTGACGTCACTAACCGGCGAAAGCTGTTTGGTCCGGAGCGGTCGTGTAACATCGGAAACGAGCATGGAAAGTTGTAATAAATCACGATTTATAAATACAGCGGGCATATTGTCATTAATGACAAATGATTTCCCATTAATAATAGTATATTATCCTAATAAGAACAGTGTTGTCCTTCATTTCGTAAGCTCTTTAAACTTGAACTTGCAACAACTTGTTATATTGATAGTTCAGCTGAGTACCCTGTGGTGGAGCAATGCTTATAAAAGTGAGTTCTGATTTCGTCAGAATCATGCACGCATACAACATTGCACATGCATGAGAGCCAAGACGTAGTGTCCGTGAAGTCACCCATAGGATTCTGCAGAGTTGCCGAGAAGCCCTTAGTAGGCGGACTCGGCCACTAACGGCTTGACAGCTACGTCAGAGTCTAATCCCGCCTGCTCCAAATAAGGGCAAAGAGGCGGAGCCGAGGCTGGACCTGCTGCCTCCGAACTGGAAGTAAACAGAGCTAGCTCAGGCTAAGAAGCTAAGCTAACATGAAATATGCATACCAAGTTACTGCTAACAGTGTAGTTCCCCTATATAAACGTTACATTCATAATCAAATGAGACAATCTGCAAGAGAATTAGCTATGTTTTGTTATTCTTAATGCTTGTCATTCACAAGTTAAGAAAAGACGGACTCCACCGCCCAGACCTAACGGAGCCGCGGTGGGCTAGCTCCGGGACGCCGGCTGGAGCTAGCCCCCTGTGGCTCCGTTAGCCCCGGCGGCCACCACTGGGATAATTGGGTCCCCTATTAACATTTGCTCCCATTTAGCATTATGGGTGTCATAGCCATAGACTATAAAAGTCTTACCCAAGGCTGAATCATAAACTAAAATGTATATATAAAGGGTTACGTCCTTAGCTGGCTAATAAGTAACAAGCTAAGCTACCAAGCACACAAACACCTGTGAACGGGACATGTATAATATTATCATTTTAGACTTCTTGGAAGTTCTGTTAGTACATTCAAGCGCACAGCACAACATTTTAATTGTCTGGTATTTGTAACAATATTCCCTAAAAGGCACAATCACCACGAACACGGCTAAAGCTAAAGGGTCAAGTACAGTAACTACAACTAACTAACGTTGTAGCCTCTAGCTGAGTGAGGCATGTACATGTCCATCAAAGTGACCACGCCCTAATTCATGCAAAAGCTTTAAGGCTTAATATTCATTAAACAGATGAGTTGAGAAAAAATTCACCCCCCCAATCCATATTCATGAAGGGGGGATCTAACTATACAGAGAATATGTTTTTTTGAACCACGATGTAAACATGTTTAATTCTGCTCTAAAGTTGGGCATTTTAACATTGGGGTCTATGGAAATTGCTCCCTTCTGCAGACTGCTCCTACTGGCCACTAGATGAACTGCAGTTTGAGGCACTTCCGCATTGGCGTCCCGGCTCTTCAGTTATGGCTAGAAAGGATCCGTCTAATGCAGGGGTTCTCAACCTTTTTTGGGCCAGCGCCCCCCTGTCCATTATCCAGGTCTCTTACCGCCCCCCATCAAAATAAGTAGACTTATTTTCTTCCCTGAATATTAATGTTGACTAAAATTCTGTGTTATATCATTTAAAAAGAATGTCACTGAATGCCAAATAATAGATTTGATTTAACTGGGCAGTTGGAATATCATTATCATTAGTTTACCAGAGAGCAGAAAAGCCATGTGAATGTGAATTAAAATGATATTTATGAGTGTTAAACAAACTCAGACAAGAGCAGAGAATACAAACAGACTGCTACGGAACAGCAGCAATTTCACACATGTCCAGTGCAGAACAAACAGTAGGCTACAAAACTGTACATTAGGCCTACAGAACTAACAGGTCGGAAAGGTGTTGCATTTCGCCGAATTGCGGGGGGGGGAAGGTTAGTGTGAGCCCTGCGCTTGGTGGTTCTCCGCCAGTTTCTTCACTGCGGGTTGCAGAGAACTTAGTTTCAGTCGCAGTGCACCTGAGGCCGTCAAGTTCAAGCGATTGCGGTACTTGGACTGCATGTGGAGGACCTGGCTGAATCCCTGCTCCACGAGGTATGTGGTTGGGAAAGCCAGAAGAAGCAGCCTCGCTTTCTCCCAGAGAGCCAGGTAACGCTGAGAGTATTTGACCCACAAGTTGCCCCAGCCAGAGGTGCGGAAAATAGCCTGGGCCTCATCGTCACTCTGGATGTCGATGAGATGCCCCTGTATTGCTGGCTCGCATTCCGCCACGTCCGCCTGAAAGGGCTGCACCACCCAGGTGGGAACATCGAGGTCCAAAAGATCTCTGAAGTGGATCTTCAAATCGGCATTCACCATCCTCAGGTGGTCTGTGTAAATGAGAAGGCGCTCATCGGTAAGAGCCTCAGACACCTGCAATGAGTATAACCAGGAAATTGTTATCGGTGCAGAATGTTACCATCTGATTTTAAACTGGTTATTTTATTGCTAATTAGTTTACTAATTGATGTTTCTTTATTCTCATAATACATTCAGAACATAAGTTATTTATACTAACCAGGAACACAAATATAGTGTTGCATAGAGTAGCCTACATTTATTACATGTATTATTTATTATTATCATTATTTAGTAGCCTAGGCTAGATCACCTTGGTCAACAGCGGGAAATGAGCAAACTGCCTCCTGCCTATGCTCCGGTATAGATCCAGCCTGGAGGTGAGACTGTGGATGACCGCCTTGCTCTGGATCAGAGTAACTACTTTTCCTTGGAGCTTCAGCGTTACTTCATTCATTTTGCCAAAGAAGTCTGTGAGGTACATGATGTCGCAGCAGCTGGATGACACCTGTTCCCCGAGAGCTGCATCCACCTCCTCCAGGAACTCCACGATGCTGTCAAACAGCTCACAAAAACGAGCAAGGCAGTTTCCTTTTGAGAGCCAGCGGACATCAGTGTGGAGAAGAAGACGCTCAAAGGTCTCATCATTTTCCTGACACAGCTGTCGGAACAATCTGTTATTCAGGGCGTGGGCTTTTATTTTGTTTATTGCCTTTACTGCAACATTGAGAGACTTGTGGAGAGGTGGACTTTTAGATTTGGCCACAAGTAGTGTCACGATAACGCTAGAGGGCTAGCTGGTGACATGACAAGACATCGTGCCGGGAGCGGACCGGAAGTCGTTGTAATTTTGAACAAACAGCTCTGTGTGGAGCAGCCTGGCTAGCCAGCTCTTCCATGTCGTAGCAGACATAGAAACGGGTATTATTTTCATAAACTGACCACTTAGTTCGAATCTGTTAGTGGAATTTGTCATATCAAAACATATCAAAATTTAACAAAGTGACACAGATTATTAACAGTCGCGATCCCAAAATTACAACGACTTCCGGTCCGCTCCCGGCTGCTTTTTGTAGGGTACGTTCGTAAATGCGCTCAGAGCGCTCCGAGCGTCCCCGTTCCACAGTCCAGAGCGCTGCGCTCTGAGCGCTCACAGCTGGGTGCTCTGGCGGAACAGACGGGTTGTCCGAGCGGACTGACCGTTCGTGCATTTACGAACGTACCCGTAATAACACTGCTGACAGCTGACCAATCGCAAGCAGAGTTGTGGTTTCCTATAGCAACAAAAGATGCTGACAGCTGCTTTTTGTACAGGAAAAGACGCTGTGGGTGGCCAGCGTTTTTCATGACAAAAAGACATTATTCGTGAACGCCCCCCAAGAACACCTCAACGCCCCCCTTTCAAAAATATTGCTTCCAGCGCCCCCCGACGTTCTCTGAACGCCCCCTGGGGGGCGGTACCGCCCCCGTTGAGAACCAGTGGTCTAATGTAAATATGACGTCACGTTCTCGTTCTAACTCTCGTTGTAATCGGAGCGGCTCGGTTGTAATCGAGCGGCTCGGAAGCGGAGTCACGTGCTGAATGTTTACGTTTGGGATGGCAAGAAACTAAACTAATAAAGTATGTAAATACTTGTTAGCGGTCTTGCTGTTGAAAGAAGAATGACAACACTGTAGATCAGCAACACTATGGTTTATTTTGTATTCACAGGCAAGTCAACGTTGTTGCAGTAAAAGTCCCAAGATAGCTCCTGGTGCAATAAAATGTATGTTGCATGTTACTGCTGTAGATGTGTTTACCTCTTTTATATCCCGTTGTGTAGTTTAATCTGCAGCAATGCATCGTATTCTATAATATCATCATATATGTGTAGCTTTGTCTCTGTCGTATCTTTCAAAAGTAAAGTGAAACAGCTGTTTTCAGCTGATCCAAGAGGCTTTTTAAACACCTTACTTGGCTTAAGAGGGAGGGGAATTTTCTCAACACATAAAGGAACACTTTATCCTTCAGTTTATCACAAACATTACATCAACACATTTGGAGATCCTAATTTGAATCCAGTCTGTAATTTGATATTAAGGTTTTAATAATGAAATGAGGTCATGAATCGAGTTCAAGGTTAAGATCATCTTTATTATCCTATGTACAAAGAATAACATACAACATTAATATAACAGTAACGAATAAAACAAAATAACATTATGCAACTCTGATCTTCTTGCTGATACTTTTCAAAGTTACTTTTACATTTGCTCTACTTCTGCTACTGTTTGCTCTGCTTTCAACTTCTCTTTCAACTCTGCTCTTTACTCTGCTTTCCCTGTTTCCTCTGTTCTCCTCTCCTCATCTTCTCCTCAGACTATCCTCCTTTTGCTGTATCCTCTCCTCTCCTGTTCTCCTCTCCTCATACTCTCCTCCTTTTGCTGTCTCCTCTCCTCTGTTCTCTTCATCTCCTCTCCTCCTCAGACTCTCCTCCTTTTGCTGTTAGATATTTAGACTGTAATGACAGCTTATGATATACTTTTTATAACTACATCAATCACATGCAATGGATTAACAACGTTGTTTTACTTACCACCTCTTTACAGCTCCATTCATCTCCAAGCTTCCAACATTCACCTGGCGGTGGTGCCTTGGATGAAAACAACTTTTGATATGATACAATCCAACAACAATAGTTAACACCTATCCACAGCAATAAGCACAATGAGAAGACTAATGGTCTCTTGTATACCAATGTCTATTGGAGTGAAATGAACTGTGCCATGTCACATAGGATTGGAATGGATGATTGGCTGTGTTTTGTGAATATAGAGGAGATGGCAAAAGTAAATATACTTTGTTCTTACCTAAAGCATCTATCCTCCTCTTCGTACCCCTGCCTGCTCCTCCCGCATTAGACTCTGGGGACTTAGCTTTTAAAATCTTGTTCAAGCTGTCCACTCTGTAGTTGGATCTCATGACCTCAGCTTTATGACCCACCCGGCCTGAAAAAGGGTGTCTACGATGGCTGGTACTGAGAGGTGTTATGGTCCTCTTCTGCCTTTTGTGTTTGGGGGGTGTGAAGGTGAGAGGAAGACTACTGTCATGTGGGGTGTGTTGCTTTACGTCCTCCAAAAGATCATTTAGTCTTGATATCACTGTACACATGAACGTCTCATCCTGTAGGTGGTATGTGTGCTCAGTAATTTCGCGCAATAAGTTCCCACACTGCTGTCGTTTCCTATCTCTTGAGGACTTTGAGTGGTTACCACTGCTCTGATTACAAAGAGAGTTAGAACGACGTCTCTTCTCGATCTTCCCGCGATCTTCCCGCGTCCCGCCCACCCCGACCCTTTCCGATTACAGCCGAGCCGCTCCGATTACAACGAGAGTTAGAACGAGAACGTGACGTCATATTTACATTAGACGGATCCTTTCTAGCCATAACCCGGCTCTTCGGTTATGGCTAGAAAGGATCCGTCTTGTGTAAAACTCTCGCGAGAGTTTGGCTGAATGTCACGTGGCTGAATGTTTACGTTTGGCAGGCAGCCTTTCAGTTACGATCGTTAACATCAGTTGGCCACAGCAAATGATGGTGAGAAGCTAAATTATCTATTAATTATGTCAATGACAGGGAGTGTGATTGTTGAAATAGGGTGTTAGCGGTCTTGTTGGTGTTCAAAGAAGAATGACAACACTGTAGATCACCAACACTATGGTTTTTTTTTATTCACAGGCAAGTCAACGTTGTCGCAGTAAAAGTCCCAAGATAGCTCCTGGTGCAATACAATGTTCCCTTGCAGTGTTTTACTATTATGTCTGATGTTTCTCTATTAATATTGCTGCTGCATTAATGTGTATGTTGCATCATGTTACTGCTGTAGATGTGTTTCCGAGCCGCTCCGATTACAACGCGAGTTACAACGAGAACGTGACGTCATATTTACACTAGACGGATCCTTTCTAGCCATAACCTGGCTCTTCGGTTATGGCTAGAAGGGATCCGTCTTGTGTAAATATGACGTCACGTTCTCGTTGTAACTCTCGTTGGAGCGGCTCGGAAACACACCTACAGCAGTAACATCCAACATACACATTAATGCAGCAGTAATATTAATAGAGAAACATCAGACATAATAGTAAAACACTGAAAGGGAACATTGTATTGCACCAGGAGCTATCTTGGGACTTTTACTGCGACAACGTTGACTTGCCTGTGAATAAAAAATAAACCATAGTGTTGGTGATCTACAGTGTTGTCATTCTTCTTTGAACAGCAAGACCGCTAACACCCTATTTAAAAAATCACACTCCCTGTCATTGACATAATTAATAGATGGTTTAGCTTCCCACCATCATTTGCCCACTGATGTTAACGATCGTAACTGAAAGGCTGCCTGCCAAACGTAAACATTCAGCCACGTGACTTGCAAACTATCGCGAGAGTTTCACACTAGACGGATCCTTTCTAGCCATAACCCGGCTCTTCCCCAGAGTTTGCCGCTTGGAGCCAACGTGTGGGGGAGGGGAAACACTTCCCTGCTTCAGTTTTCACACTTTTGCACTGATTGACAGTGGAAAGTGGTAACATAAATGTAACAATGCACCAACAAATGTGGTTAAGGTCAGAAAAGAAACAGCAAGGGTTCTGATGCTGCTCAGCATAATTCTCATTGTACTAAACTGTTATTACTGTTACGGCCTAGAGATATTGGACCCCAAAGCAAAATACTTAGGGAGAGATGGTCAAAAACAAAAAGTTTATTTAAAGCAGAGGCAAAGGTAACGGCAGTGGAGGCAGGAAGCTGGCTGGCACGAAGACAGAAAGGACAGGAGACAAAAATCCAGGCGACGAGATCACAGGGACGAGGAGAGCAGTGAGACACACAGGAGGGTCGAACACGCCAGAGTTATCTGGCAGGAAGTGGCAAGAGGACCGGGCTTTTATGTCAACAGGTTGAAGAGGTGAATGAAAACAGGTGTGCCTCGTCTGCTGCTGGGAGGATCCAGAAGACAACACAAAAGAGACAGAAGAAAACAAAAAAGAGACAGAAGAAAACACAAAAAAAGCACACAACAAAACCAAAACTAAACAGAATCATCACAATTACTCTGTATATCCAGCATTTTTCCTACACAGTTCACCATCCTGATATATTTGCATGCCATTTATATCGCTGCTCCCTCCATCACCCGTGTCCTCTACAGCTTTGATGTGACTTTTACTATAAACATCAATACAAACACAACTTGTAATGAATTGCACTCCTCCTCTCTTGTTATGATCATTCTCTCCAGTGTAATTATTGTATCCAGTCATCACAGCAGTGAAGACCAACTCCTATTAAGAGCCTCATTGATCTGCAGAGGTGGAAGAATGCATTGGATTGCAGATGGCATATATAGTCTTTTCAAATAAATCCAGCACCACTCTGCTGCAAACACATTAGTCAGCACAGTCAGGTTCCATGTGTACACATGAAGTAGCAACACCTTTTGACATTAACTACTATTTAGTATTAAACAGTAATTAACTGTATTCTTTCCTGAATGGATAGTGTTGCTTTTAAACACCATTGGCCTTCACTTGTAATGCATGAACAAGTTTCCAATTGAAGTATCAGGTGTTAATCATAAATTCAATGTTTTGTATCACATCATCTGCAAACAGATTTAATGCATGCAGTCACAGTTGTTGTACTAAACAAATGCAATACAAAATTGATGCTTTTGGTTACTGATTGTTGTTGATTATCTTTATATGTATGCATGTAGGATGAGCAGTAAACTGGAGGCCAAAAATGAGCTTCAACAGATTGTCTCTCGCTGTGAGTATGCTGTAACATGTTGGTTATCTGGTCAAACCCAGGCAGGCCACGCATGCATCAGAATATTTTGTGCTGAAGTGGCTAGCAAGTGGCCACCCAATAAGACACTCACCCCCCCAGGTTAACACTATTAACTCTGGCGGCACTTTGGCCTCAGTTGGATGCATTCCTTGGTAGTGGAAAAAGTACCCAGGTCTTTTCTTGAGAGAAAGGACAATTATGGTCTTAAAATACTCCAATACAAGTACATTTAAAATGTTACTTAAGTAGAAGTAGGATGTGTTATCAGAAAAATGCACATTGTGTACCAAAATTAGAGTACTTACTTGTAGAATTGCTCTTGGATTTATAGGTTATAGAATGTAACTTCTGTTGTTATCATGATCATATCTAATAATTTTAATGTTGTTGTTTGTAATGTGGAGACAATCTTAGATGTATTTTAAAATACTGTGTATTTAAAAAAATACATGGTATTGCATCACATCCTTTACAAAATATAGTAACTATAAGTTTTTAATACATGTAGGAGAGTTCAAAATGCAATACTTGCCTCCAAAATGTAATGCAGTCAAAGTAAATGTAGCATAAAATGCAAATATGTACAGGTACAATGTTGAGTGAATTTATTTTATCACATTCCACCACTGACATTCGTTCAATCCTAGATATGTTCTGAATATCATATTGAGAACCTTTAACCTGAAGCATGGACTTTAGTCTATACATTTTCTTCCAGCTATTCTTCAAAATACCATCCTCAGTTTGTCTGTGTTGTTTTTCTTTGTTGATTGTTTCCTGGCCTTTCTCTACTTGTCATTCTGACTTTATTGTATCTTCAGTCCCACATAGCATTTCTTCTTCCTCCACTGGGTTATTGTGCGGGTGTGTCTGCTGCCTCCACACCATGCCATTAGGCAGGCTGCATCACGGAGGTGACTACTGTAATTTTCTCCCTACCTCTCTATTTGCACTCTCCAACACTCAGCGGCAGAAAATTGCAGTTGGAACACACTGATGTGATGTGACTACTGATGCCTGACAGTTTCCCTGAACAAGGACTCCCTGCTGTTTGTCTCACATTGGTTGGATGAGTTTCCTTCTCATCTGATGCAGGATGCAGAGGGATGCACTGTTTATACGGAGCATGTGTATACATCTAATAGCAATTAATCATTACTCCAATAACTTTATGACAGTTTGACGTATACAGAGGGGACAGCTATAATTAAAACTATTTGTATGAACAGATTATACGTATATATCTTTCCCAAAATGATGAGATGAATAGAACGCTGAATATCTGGATGAGGACTGATAGAGGTAGCCTTCATGATTGAAGTATCAACACTAAAAATGTTATTATTATATTGTTAATACCGATGCATTAATGTGTGCCATTTTGCTGTTGCATCTGTTTGAGATGGAGCTTCTTCAAACTACTTTATCAGCTGGTTTGGTCCAGTAATCCCTAATATAAGGGCCTGCAGAGGGGCCCAAGAACAATCTGAGGGGTCATGAAATGATTGATAGGAGTGGCACACACACACACACACACACACACACACACACACATCACATTGTAAATCCCAAAATGTTGTAAATGGAAAATATGTAAATGTAAAACAAGATTTCTAAAAAGTGTTGAAATATGATATGGAGATGCAGATATTCTAGTGAATTCCACCCAAAATGTAAGATGGAACTCCAAACTGCACCTATTCAACTTTTTTTTGAATTTAAATCCACCACCTTTTCAGAACTGCTTTTAATCTAAAATGTATTTTGTGTGTTTTTTATGATGTATTGTGAATTGTACCCTGTCTTTGAGTACCTTAAAAAACACTCTACAAATAAAATGAAAAAATGTAAGTAAAATGTGAATATCTTTCTAACATTTACAACTTTTTGTTAAGGCTTTTGTGAAACCAATTTGTATTTGTGGCTCTCACTTCTACATCTGTGGATTTGCATTTTACACACAAACACAGTTGAGACACATTTTCCACTGGTCCAAATGGAAATCTACCTCCATCACACCATTTCAGGAAAACACGTGATGGCATGCAGATGATGGGATTCTGCATATTAAAGTAAGAGCGTGCAGACTGCTCATTTTTTCTTTTTATAACCAGCTGCAAGTAACGTCTATTTATTATTTCCAGGTAAAACACATTTTTTTAATACCACAGAACTTCAACATTCAAATCCAAATACAACAAACCAAAAATGTGCTATGCTCGGTGCTCTGTATGAGTCTAGAGTCTCTGAGTTTGAAGCAGTGGCCGCCTCCACACTGACCTGCATGTGGATCCCAGGGGACCGTTGAGGCAGTGACAGCTGTATTTTTCATGTGTTCCGTTGCTTACTAAGACCTCGTAAATATTGTATTGGCCCATGTGGGGGCCTTAAAGTGCTCTCCAGCTGTCACTTAGAGCACAACTAGCTGGGCATTAAGTCACTGTATGGGCCTTACCCTACTCCCAGCCAAATGAACTGAGTTGTCCACAGTCTCAAACACAGATTTTAGTAAGTGCAAAGCTTTTGTTATATCGCCTCAGGACCAGGCTGCCTGCAATTTTACAAAGTATATTTTAATACCTCAGACTAAATATAACAAAACAAACAGTGTGCAAGAAAAAAGCTTTAAGCAACAGTTTCTGCTGCAATGAGTTAAAAAAAGAAAATGTTAGACTAGAAATGGGTGCTTTTTAGATACGTTTCTGTTAGCAAAGAAGATGGGAATTAAACAAAACATGTAATATTGTGTTAACTCTGTTCTTGATTACGTGACTTTTCACGTCTGGTTGTAAAACTGATAGATAAACCATCACTGTAGGAGTCCATTCATTAATCTTCTTCCACTATGAACCACCAGGAGTCCACTCTAAGAGGAAGCAGTTCCAGTAGAGGTTCCTAAACTTCCCTTTCCCTGGCCACATAAACCAGCTCTGACTGGGGGATTCCAAGGCGCTCCCAGGCAGCATAAAGATAATATCCCTTCACCTGGTCCTGGGTCTGCCCCTTGGTCTCCTCCCAGCTGGACGTGCCTGGAACACCTCCTTGTGGAGGTGGCATCCTTACCTGATCCACCTCAACTTGCTCCTTTCTACACTTTGAATCCCCCTCAGATGACTGAACTTCTCACCTTATCCCTAAGGGGAATGCAAGCCACCCTCCGGAGAAAACTAATTTCAGCTGCTTGTATCCGAATATCGTTCTTTTTCGGTCATGACAGACCCTTCATGACCAGGTGAGGGTAAGAATGAAGAGGGACCGGTAGATTGAGAGCTTTGCCTTCTGGCTCAGCTTCATCACAACGGTAATGCCCTAAAGCAACTTCAATACCTCTCCAGCTGCTCCGATTCACCAACCTATCTCACGCTCCATTGTCCAAGACCTCGGCATACTTGATCTTGAACCATTGCCTCAGATTTAGAGATACTGATCCTGTAAGAGTCTTAGAACATAAAATCCTTAGATTACGGATTTAGTCCGCGGGGCAAATTCAGTGGGAACATTGAATGTAACTACACTGTTAACAATGTCTCTTTTAGACTTCCAGTTTAATTCTTAAGTGGCACATACAGGGGATAGAACAGAATCAGAAATATTTAATTAGTCCCACAGGGGGGAAATGTACAGTGTCTGCATTTGACCCATCCTCGTGTTAGGAGCAGTGGGCTGCCATTATGTAGGGTACCGTGCCTTGCTCAGGGACACCTCGGTAGCACTTGGTCTTTCCGGCACTTGAACTGGTGACCTTCCAGTTCCCATGCGAAGTCCCTATGGGCCACCACCGCCCCTAACTTGTCACCTTCATCAGTTTTCTAACATTTTGAGCAGGACAACACCTGACAGAGGAAAGTAAAACGTTTGAAAGAAGAAGAAAGAAGTTATCATACCTTCATGGAGTCGCCACTTCTAGAGAACCGGGCCTGTCCTTCGTGCCCTGGCTTAATAGTGGGCGCCGATCCCCACCACCTCTGCTTCGAGTGTTTGGGGGAGCAAGATATGGCCGAGGCGGTGCCATTCACGTTCGCCATTCCAGCGGGGCAGATGGGTTAAGTACTGCACTGTGCAGGTTCAGAGACGCTATAAGCCGGCGTGCTGTTGTCAGAATACACACCTCGCCTGGTGTAATAGCTCAGATTAATGCATTTCACTGTTAATGCGAAACACAACGTTAATGCGAAGGCAAGGACCTCCGCAGAAAATCGGCCCTTTTTAACGTTGGTTCCCCATAAGCCATTCTTCCTTTCATGGAAGGTTTGGCGGAGGAGAGGGCCAACAGGGAGTACCACAGCTTCTTAGCTGTGGCTCCACAGCTCCTTGCATGTCCCCTAAGACACCGTTTTATGGGGAATGGAAGCTCAGCTGTGTACTGACAGATGGGGTGGATAGGATACTGCGAATGGGTTACTCATTTTAGTTCTGCAGCGTCCCTCCTCCATTCAGGGGTGTAAGAGAGGCAAATCTATCATCCTAGGAGGAGATAGGTTCCTTTCAACAGAAATGCAGGCCCTATTGCAAGAACGGTGGGTTACGTATTGTAACCCTAGTTCTAGAGTGATGTGTGTGTGAAAAAGGCCTTCAATACAAATGATTGCATTTATCCCAGAGTAAGAGTGATCTCTCTCCACAATTCCCCATTTCCCCATAAATGTCTCGTTGAAATCGGCAAGGTCCGTTTCATACGATGTTAATTGGGCACCCATTATGAGACACAATTCCCCACTCGCTACACCAGTTGTAACTCCAGTAAAGGAGGCAGCCAGTGGGCGCGCGCATGTGAGTGTGATAAACCGCAGGAAGTGCTGTCAAAGCGCTATGCGGGTGCAGGGACATTATGGCCGGAGTGTTGTTGTCAGAAAACACACCTCGCCTAGTGTGATAGCTCCGATTTATGCATTTCACCGTCTGTGTGAAGGCGGCATTATGACGGGGCGCACGGCCCCCCGAGAGCGTGCAGCGGTGCGTTCAAGGACCTGAGTAGAAAATTGGCCCTTTCTGTGTCAGCCCCCCATGGGCCAATCTTCCTTTTATGGAAGGTTTGGCGGCGGAGTGGGCCACCAGAGAGTGCTACAGCTTCTTAGCTGCGACTCCGCAGCTGCTTGCAGGTCCCCTAACACAGTTTTATGGGGAATGGAAGCTCAGCTGTGTACTGACAGAATGGATGGACAGGACACTGAAACTGGGGTACTCACACCAGTTTTACGGCATCCCTCCTCCATCCGTACCGGGGCGACACTCAGACCAAACCCCTCCTTTGTTCCCAAGAACCTAAGGAGGGCTATACAGTTAGACGGCTTTAGTCTTCCACCCCATATTGGGGACAGGGGGGCTAATTTGCACCTCCTCTGCCCGGTGCGTGCGCAGGCATGTTATGTAGGGCGCACGGCTGCCATTACTGTGTGGGGCTGTGGGTCAGTAGGTTGAATTGAAGGCAAATCTATGGTGGCCGACAGGTGGAAACACGCTGCACAGCCACAAAACATATACTTTAGGAGAAATGCAATGTGCTTTCAAAAACAATGCAAATACAAAACAAAACATTTGCCTAAACACATGCAAAATGCAGGAACATCCTCGCCAACTTTTCAACACGTGCGCAGCGTTTAGAAAACATTCACCAACTTGACAGAACATATGCAGCGTTTACTGAAAGCGCTGCATAAACACAATGCTGCAAGAAGCTGCTAACACAACGGAAACCAGGGGACACTAAAAAGTGACGCACACAGCGGGGACCGGAGTACTTGTTGACGTTCAGGGATTATAAAGTTGACCAATGTCACTATTGGCAGAATTAGCCTGTTTATTAATTGGAAGTATTTTGTCATTATATTAGAAATGTAGGTTAGCTACATTAGCTGGCTAGCTTACAGCAGAACTGCAATAATATTGGAAGGAATCATGTTACCACATTGTTAAAATAAGCTGATAAAACAACAAGTTTTCAGTCAGAGTGACTGTTTCTCCGAATGGAAATGTTTATTTTACAGCTTAAACACTTGTCAACCACCGTAGAGAGCACCTGTGGGTGCAGGAGCACATTATGGAATAAAATATTATAAATACTACTGAGTTCATAAATAGTAAATTTATGAACTCAGTAGTAAAATAGTAATAGTGTTGTTAAATAGTGTTGAGGGAAAAATTGTCCCCAACTCATTACACAACACCGCACACTGTGAAAGGATTTAATTTGGATTTCACACTTGCCATCACACTTAAATGGTTCAGATGTAGTGAGCTTTTAATAATTCTTGGCATTGATTTCTGAGGCAGCTTTGAATCATGGCTTAATGTTTTGAGGGAATAACAATTCATTTGTGGAGCTGATTGATGTCAGGGAAACTCATTTCTCCCCACAGGAAAAAGGAAACATCTTTGAAACATTCAACGGCAACCTACATTTTCCACTGGCTTATAATCCAATTAGTGCAGCAGCATTTATAGAGGGTCTAAGCACATGGATGAATCTCTGTGTCTCACTCAATATAAGGGATAATGGAACCTCTAACGCTTCTAAAAATGACAATGCTCTTGAAAAATATAAATGAAGCCTTTGTCTGCAACAGCCATATGCCATATACATGAGAAGTCACTGAAATAACAAACAGGATCTCATCCCTTATTGACGCTCGGGCAGAGGCCCCTGGCTTCACAATGGAGACACTGGGGCCAGCTTTGTATCTTGATGAAGGAAATCAACGCACCATTACCTTGGAACATGATACATAACAGGTTGAATCACGAAACCAATTTTTTGGTTAAATGAAACAACAGAATTAACGTCAATTCACTGTAGTTGCTCAATGGTCAAATGTATTGAAAAGGTCCTCCCCCTTCGCATATCAGGCACAATGTGTTGGAGTGCTAGCCAATCGAAGCACAAGTGTTACATACAGATGTAGCACCTCATTTCAGACTCCAGTTTACAGCTTCCTGCCCACGACCTGCCTAAGACCAGTATAGAGGAATGTTAAGCCCTCCCACTATTTTCCAAGAGGGCGTTGCCAGATTTTCAATTGCAGGTTTTAACCAGGAGATGGCGCTTCATTCACAAATACAGAAAGACAAGTTTCATGGACTTTCAGTTGTGTTTTGAAGAGCATTTTAACACATCAATATTTTAGATCAACTAAAGTATATCTAATCTTGTAATTCAATAATATATAGTCTTTATATATTAAATAATCATAATAATAATGTAAATGTTTACATTACACTTCTTTATTTGTTATGCTCATACTTTTACCTTTACAATTGTTTGCTTTAATATGCAGTATATTTTTTGTATATTTTTGTGTTTGCTTCCTCCTGCTCCCTTTCGGACACATACTGTATGATTTATTATTATTATTAATATGAAGATATTATTAAGATAAGATAAGATGTTACTTTATTGATTGAACATTTTAGTTTAGAATGTGCTGTCCCACGGTAATTCAGAAGGCTCACAGGTCACATTCCAACCATTATTTAAAACAATAGGTGCTTTCCCCCCGTCTACAGTTTGATTTGTATAGAGGGAGCTCTGTGGCTGAATGGCCAGCGATTAGGTGCGGCGCATTTATCATAGGTGATCAGAGCTAACTGCCTGCCGTCAGATTTCATTTAAAAAACAGATCTGATTTTAAGACTATTTCTGCGCTCATAAAGAATGATAAGAATAAGAATAATGCGTATTGAACTGGTTTCATTAATTAGTGAGTTTATTTAACACTAGAACCGCCAATCGGGTGAATTTGTGTGATGTCTGTTGTGTGTGTGCAATGTAACTTTTTTTCAATAAAATATTAAAGTCTCCCAGTCCGTGACTTTTCCTGAAAGTGTGTTATGTAGCTCCATATGTTGTTAAAAATTGCATTCTAATAGCGGGATTTGACGGGTTTAGGTAGGCCTATACAAAAACCTCTGGCGGTTCTAGTGTTAAGGTAATTAGATACAGTAGAAGCCATTTTTTATCAGTAACGAATTTAGCAGTTGAACATAAAAGTCAACTAACTGAGGGTCACTTGCAATGACAGTGTTGTGTCTAACTGTAAGCTTGTCACTCAGAGTAACCTACCGTTAATTTAGCTGCTGGAGAAGAAAGATCAGGGGGGGAGGGGGGAGAGAGCTGTGGTTGATGGGCCATTAGTTGTGTAAATACACAGCTGAGAGCTGCCGTTTCATTCAGACTGTTTAAAAAACGGTAACAACGGACTATTTTTCTTAGCGGATGCATGTCAATTTAAATCAATACATACAACTATTTTTGAAATCAATAAAAACATTTTCTAAATCCATAAAAGCATTTCTATTAATACTGGGAGTCATGTCGTTACTTTGTTGAGAATGTGGCCGTGTAATAAGCGGGATAATTTGCAGCGACTTGTTCCTTATGGGGAAAATAACACCCTTCATGCAGATCAGGATCCCTCGGCTACGCTTTGGGATCCTGATCTGCCGACGAGGCTACATTCAAATATAAATATTTTTTGTGAATTACTTGGTTTAGGCACGTTAATAACGTTTTAATGAAGTTGAATACAGTATATTCATATGTGTCAGTGATTTCATGTCAATTCGGCAAACATAAACATAAATGATCGTGGTGAAGATGATGATTAAATTAGGATTAAAAATCGAGAGCCGGGCTGCATTTCCTTCTGTTCGTTTTTTTCGACTAAACAACATTATTTTGTTAAATAACAACATGGTGATGTTTTGTAAATGATTACATGTCTCTTATTTAGCACAGAGTATGATATCCATGACATATGGATCTTAACAAAGTTCCGCTGTACATCCAGCATACTGTATCTCACTTTATTTCACATGAGCTCCAGTGTGGAACCCCACTGCACCCCCTGGTGGATCAATTATCCATTGCAGCTGGCTTCATTATAATTACATTTATCTATCACAGGGGCGGTCTCAAGTCAAGCTGGAAGTTTTCCCTTGAGCGAGGGCAGATCACGTACCAATCACGGCCCTCGCGTTTCAAACTGTCTGAAATGAATCCCTACATCTGTAGTGATGTCACTATGTTACGGTAGTAAACAAAGGAGTCCAATGAGGCGTTTCACGTAGAGGGGAGTGTGGGAGATAAACTCCCTCTGGAGGGATCTGTTTATGGAAGAGAAAAATAACTCAAAGACTCTACCAACAAATACGAAATTTCAGTACACTGGTAATTGGGTGCATTTTCAATGTTTAAAAAACAGTAATCCTGCACACTAGTCAGCGTACATTTTCACAAAATCAGAACCCCGAAGGCATTTTGTGTTTATTTATGCTATACAACATCTCTAGGGCTATTAAGGGGTGCTGAATTCAAATCTGCTGTATATGAAGCTCAAAAATGTCCTAAAATGCCTCAAAATTGAGAAATCCAACATGGCCGCCACCACCAGCCTGAAATCTATTTTAAGTTTATCTTTTTGACAAGGTACAGACTTGAATTAAGTGTGCTTTTGTAAGTTCTCTTACATGGGCGATTTGAGATGTAATGTGAATAAACTGCTTAGCTCTCATATATCTTACAAAGATAGTAGTTTTTAACTATGAATAATTACTCAGCTATTATTATTATTGTCAGGCTACTTTTACTTACTTTGTATATTGTTTTGAGGTTAAATGTTTCAAATTTGCTGTGATGGAACCTTTGCCTTCCCCACTATTGCCCCCCCACCCAAAAAACAAAAAAACAAAAACAAAAAGAGGAATCACAGAGCGCCCATTCAGCGGTGTATTAGCAGAAGACCGTTTCACACAGTCATCTGAACAATGTCCCGCAGCACAGAAAGCACAAGCTACAGACATGGCCCTCTTCATTTCCAGGACATCTAAAAAACCAATGCCTTCCTGGATATTGTACAATCAAAAGGCAAGCACAGTCAACACAGAGAAAACTACAGTAGGCTACCTACCTATCATCCAGGCTCCTGCATCTGAACTCGATACACTGAACACAGTTGTCAAGCGAATGCTTCATATCTCCAAATCAATGGAACAACAGCATGTCATTCTGACAGTGGACGAGGCACTTTATCCAAAGTTGCTAGAACTGAAGTGGTCAGTAGAAGAAGGAACAAGGACGTGCTTATCCCTTGCCTTGGAGGCCTTCACATTGCCACAAACTTCCTGGGTGTGATAGGACAACACATGGTTGATTCTGGCCTGAGCGAGCTATGGGTCAAGTGTGATCTACTGTGAGCAAATGCTGCTCAGCATGTCATGGCAGGAAAGGGGTATGCACGTGCCATAAGGACCCACAAACTTACCCTACAGGCTCTTTGGCAGCTACTGCTCCCACGGCTTTGCACATATCTGGATGACGTTGATGTTACACTGAGAGCTGAACTCACAGATCTCTGCCAATCCGCAGATGCTGACTACATCACGCATATGGTTGACAAATTGACTACAGACCGATTCCAGCAGCCCATGAAAGAGTTTGCTGCATCGCTTGCAGTTGATGACCCGAATGTCGCATTCTTGTGGGACTACATGACTATGGTCAGCATCGTACTCTGCTTCACAAGAGCGCGACGTGATGGACTGTGGGATCTCCACCTGTATGCTTTCAAACTTATGCTGCCCTTCTTCTTCAGGTACGATCATATAAACTACACCAGATGGGGTACTGTGTACCTGGCTGAGATGTCTGCTCTCCCACCAGAAATCTTCCTCGAGTTTCAGAAAGGCAACTTTGTGGTGAAACGCAGTGATCGACGCTTCAATCAGGTTTCAGCGGATCAAAGTACTGAGTGGCTAAACGCTACAGGAAAAATGAGTGGAGGCTTAGTGGGCATCGCCAGGATAGCAACATCCCTCAGTAGATGGACATTGTCATATAATCTGAGAACAGTCATAGCTTCTCAGACAAAAGCAATGCTGAGACTGACAACAGATGATGAAGACGATGAGTACACACACACTGAGTGCACAGAGAGTAGAATGGAGAGAGACGACGGGGATGAAAGCAAAATATGTGTATCATTGAAAGAGCACTGTGTGTTTCAAGAAGGTGGGGACACACTCAAGAACATAATCAACAAGGACGTGGTCACACCGGAGATTCAAGAATCTCTGCTTGGTGCAGAACACCTTGGACAGGCACAAATGAAAGTGTTTGTGGAAAAAAGTCTGTGTGAACCTCCAGCTAGTGACCAGCACTTGGGACTGAAGTCACCCATTTGAAAGAACAAAGCCAAGACATTTGCCTCTTTGTATGAAGTCGTGCAACTTTCCAAGAACAAGCAAAACACCATCAAAGTGCACAGCTTACAGAGCAGGTCGTAAGGTAGACCTGGAAAATGTCCTCCAGCATGAACTCATGCCCATCCTGCCATCTCTGGCCGTAACTAACGGCATTCTACATTCCACCAACAAGTCTGTTTTAGCAAATATGCTGACAAAACATGTCCAAACGCCTGCAGATGTGCCCCTTCAGGAACCCAGTTGCCTGGCTATTTATGGCCAAGCACTTGTAATGGCACTTGGGAAGCCGCCTGACACTACAACATTTGGTGACTATGCCAACAAGTTTGCTGAGACGGTGTTGAAGATGGGAGAGAAGTACCAGAGGGTTGATGTAGTCTTCGACAGGTACCATGATAAATCCATGAAAACGGGCACAAGGAGGAAACGTAAACAGCGTCACCGACCAGTACGCAGAGAAATCGTTAATGACTCCGTTCCACTTCCAGCAGACTGTTAAAGCTTCATGGCATCACTGGCTGTGATAGTGTGTCTCAGTTCAGCGGTCACGGAAAGAAAACAGCCTGGCAGGTGTTCGAGCAACCTCTCACCGATGTTACTGGCCTTGGAAAGGGCCCTCTCACAGAAGGTATTGTGACATCAACAGAGAAATGTATCCGTAAGATGTATGGTGTGCCAGAGGTTGATACATGCAATAGAGCAAGAGTGAAGTTGTTTTGTAAAGGTCGTCCACAATAGACTCTGCCACCAACCTCAGATGCATTGAAGTTTCATATCATGCGTTCACACTATCAATCGACAATCTGGAACCAAGCTCACCTGCCACATCCTGATCTTCCTCCAGTGGATGAAATGGGATGGATGCACAAGGAAGGTCAGTTAGTGCCACGGCTACTGTCTTTGCCACCTATGCCTAAAGCCTGCAGGGAGTTCACGTCATGTGGGTGTACCAGGGGATTCCTCAGCCAACGCTGCAGCTGCAGGTATGTGTATAGAGGATTAGCTGATGGTGATCAATGTGTACAAGATCGTAAAAATATGATGGACTGAGAATATCAGCCTGCCAGACTGCATACTGCTGACTGTTTGTTGTTAACAGATTGTTGAAACCATAACTGGATAATTGTGAACCTATAACTGAGAAAAAAAAGTAACAAAGGAACACAATAAGTGTAAGGATAACTGTAACGTGTATTCCAATGTACCTGTACTTGTACTGTTCATAATCTGTCTATTCTATTCAGAAAGAGTCACATGGAATGTATAGAGGCATGCAACAGCAGGAAACATGACAACACCTGCCGGAACACTGAAGAAGACTTTTTAAAAGTGCCTGCCTTTTGGCAATTTCCCATAGGGTTTGATGTAAAAAAGGCTTCTTCAATGCGTTAACACTGGATGGCCTGAGAGCTATAATTTGGGTTTATTTGTTGTTTTAATATATTTTTACATTATTATAATTATTTTGTAATCATTAATATATGGTGGTGTTTTATGAGATACTTGAATGAGGTATTTACCATTTCAGTATGATTTGTATTCTTATTGAGTTGAACATTCCAATGCCACCGATACAGTATGTTCTTACTGTATTGGAGCAAATAAAAGCATCTATAGGGCTTTGTTGAAGGTAGTGTTGCTCCACTGTAGGCCTAATCGTGTCATGTTTACGTTATGGTTTGGTGGCAAAATAAAAATGGTATTAATACACTTTCTAAGCAAGCGCTGGTTGAGTCTGACAACTTATTTATCACTAATGACCACCTTTTTCACTATACATGTATGATTTCAAGCTGATTATTCACATTTGATCTAAAATCAGGACAGTATGTTAAATTCCCCATGTGTGAAAACAAAAACACATTTAATTCAAGTTTGTACCTTGTTTAGTCAAAAAGTAATGTATTAAAATAGATTTCAGCCTGGCAGTGGCGGCCATGTTGGATTTCTCAATTTTGAGGCATTCTGGGACATTTTTGAGCTTCATATACAGCAGAATTGGATTCAGCACCCCTTAATACCCCTAGAAAATGTTGTATAGCATAAATAAACACAAAATGCCTTCAGCACTTTAAATAAGCACATTTTCTGAAATTCTGCCTAGTCTACACATGCAAACCTGGATTTATAATTTGCTTTAAGCAACAGCATACTTTGTGTTGGTATTACCTTTAAGTTTATATTAATAAAGGTGTCTTTTCCATTTTTTTGTATATTACATTTACACATGTCAGTTGTTAGATGCTTTTATCCAAAGTGACTTACATACATTCAGTACTGTGGGCAATCCCCACAGAAGCAGTTTGGGGTGAAGTGTCTTGCTCAAAGAGACAACATGCTGACTGAAGTGGGGATGGAACCAGTGCTCTCCTGATCCGAATATCATGCACTTTGGTGTATAAACAGTTAAGGTCATGTAAGGGCAATAAGAAGCAGTAAAAAAAAAATGTCTATCAAAATTGCATTTCCTTTTGTAAAGGTAAAGCCTAGTCTAGTGGGAGGAGTTATAGTTTCAAAAGAGCTCCTACCAGGATTAATATTCATTTTTAGCTCCTTAAAAACCTGAGTTATGGAAGAACTCCTTCAAAACTGTATGGAATTATTTTGACTTTATTTTTATTTGAAGAGGCCCTATTATGGTTTTGGTGCATGTGTTACGGGTCCCCGATATGAGGACCACAGTAACAGTGATACCTGTATGGTGCAGGTGAGACAGAAGTAATGAGGACACGTGTTCAGTTTCCTTCCAGATTACTTCTGCTGGTAGTTTTATTACACAAACTTATTTAAACATCTTAATTCTCTTATGCATTTCAGTGTATTTACTTAATCATTCACTTTTCTGACAGCTCCATATACACACATCCACTGTCAATAACCCCTTCTGTGACAAACACACATTCAAGCTGAACTTTACATTCACTAATCTTTTTGTACCTTTCATACATCTTGTTTTACAGTATTAAATCTGTACTAAATATCCCTTGAAACTGTCATTTCGACTATTACCCTTCTGCCATTCATTGCAGGTCACTAAAATGCATTTAAACTAGAGGATCATAATGCTACAAACACTACAGCATAATTGTGTAACAAACATCCAGTATAACAATACCTAAACTATACCTTTCATAAGGTGCATATTTATTCATAACTTCACATGTATGGAAATATTTAGTGGGCGGGAGCCTTCAGACAGACTATCTCACTCGCACCATTTCCGTGTCAGACCACGTTATCCCCAAGATGGTAAGTAAACAGCGCTACAAACACTCCAAAATTTTAGTGGGCTGTCACACTATATACTCGAACATTATGGGGGGGGGGGTTCATATGATTTTGGCACCTTTTACCAACCTGTAATGAGAAGGTGAGACAGGAGCAATGAGGACACGGGTTATTTGGTTTCCTTCCAGATTGCTTCTGAGGAAACACCGGAAGTCCGTCCCTCTAACCAGTCCCCGGAACACAAACGTTCCGCCACACTACCAAATGCACTGCTCAACCCCGCCAACGAAACGAAAATAGACAGATGTACTAAACAAAAAGGCATATTCCAACTCCAAACAATAATAACTATTATATAAATGTGGTCACACATCCCAGGGGTGCCACACATGTAAATGGTCTGCAGACGCTAAAATCCCAAAGTTTCTCTCTTACCAGTTCCCGCCCTCCAACCGCCTCAAATGCCTCCATTACACTACTTTATTTACCCTCTGTAACACAGTGACATCGCTTTGTAACATGCACGCTTCTAGCCGGTCAGCTAACCAATCAGAGCAGACTGGGCTCTGGTTTCAGACAGAGGGTGAAAAGAGGTGCTGCAGCACGAGAAAAATAAAGAGCTTTTTGAACATTAAAGTATGAAATTTAATACAGGAGAGACACTACATACAGATATGATCCTCAAAAAGAGCTTAATAGGGCCCTGTTAACATAGTTAAATAATATATTGCATGTCTGCACTTTTAATGTTGTAGGTTATGACTATTGGGTACCGAGAACTGGTTCCAACATTTATATTCCAACGGCATCATTTAGAAATGTGAATTTCGGGTTCCGCTTTTCGATGCCTGAGGAAATGTTTCTCGCCGCTCTCCGTAGCCTACTGTATGACTACGGCGGGGCGGGAAATGTAGCGTTGTACCTACACTTCCTACAGCGTAACCTGGGACCACCGATCATGAATGGCGATAGACGCTCTAAAGTGTGGATTCACTTTGTTAGGAAAGACAACGGGTCGGCAGAGTGCAACGCCTGTTCCAAACGTATTTCCTGCAAAGGAGGGACCACGACCAATATGACAAAACACCTTCGCCTGCACAGTATACAGATCAAGGAGTGTACCGTTTTCAACCTGTTTCAACCAGTCTCCGTCCGCCTCACAACCACCGTCGCCTTCCGCTGTCGTCACGGCTCAACCAACACCGAGCGCTTCCTCAGCGGAGCTCTCGCAATCAGGTATTTTAAGTTATCACTCAAAACTAAAGGATGGTTGTTTTGTTTTAGAGGCTGTGTGTAAAATGTGTGGATATTCTATATTTTTGTCGATGAAAGTTTGCGGTCGCGTAGTTGCGCAGCTACAACCAGTGGTGTAGTGGGCGTTGGACGCGGGGGTACGCCGTACCCCCACTTATTTAGAGCATGATCTTTTTTTTAAAAGTCTAATAAATATAAATTCATTGCCAGTCTTATCAGTTGCAAGTGTGTATTTGTTGTAATAATGACAACATAATACATTTCACAGTAATTATAATACAAAATAAAAACGATTTCCTTAAAAAATTATGATTCGTCATCACGCTCGTGACCCTACAGCGAGCTGTGGGTGTAGCGAGCCAGCTCGCCGCCCGCCGGGTTTTATGTCAGCTCTTTCCCTCAAGAACGCTAACGAAAAAGCTCTATAATGGCAGCCGCAGGCAAACATTTTTTATTTGACTTATTTTCTAAAAAGAATATAATATAATTCACAAGAACATCTTATGTAACTTATGTGCCAGTGTGTCCATGGTTTTGAGTTTGTGTGTGTTGAGCGCAGCGCCGTCTTCTTTTTGCAGTACAGTAACTAAAGTAGGACTAAGCATACCGGTCGTTTCTGTGAACCTCTCTGCCCGTTTTGTGAGTGCACTGTGCGCGTGCGCACTTGTGGCATTGTTTGGGATTACCTAATTAAAATAGCGTCCCCCCCAAAAATCCCCACTACACCACTGGCTACAACGGCTCAAGCTTACAAGCCCGTCCCAGCCCCTGTCAACCCATTCACCTTATTAGCAAAGGGAAAGATGACTGTAGAGAAACGTGAGGAGTGCCACAGAAAAGTCACCGCTTTTGAGAGAGAGGCAGAAGAGAATGTAAGTGTATGTTTGCAAAATATATATATGCTAGGTTTCTTAAAGGAGACATGTCATGGCCATTTCCACTGATCATAATTCCATTGTTGAGGTCTACTAGAATCAGTGGCGTTTTTATATGTACAAAAGTGGTGGGGCACAAAAAAATTAGATGTCTATATGGTTCTGCAGTGACGTGCAGTGAGGTTCATGGCCGGTGAGGCACTGGCACTGACTCTTCAGGTTTACAAATATTATTTTTTGACCTAAATCAAAATATAATATTATTTTCAAAAGCTTTTTTGTCTGATGCTTCGATTCATTTTTAAACAGACAGTTCAACAAAAGGATACCCAAAAAATGTAATTTTATCATTTAAATATTGAATTGTTCTCTTTGTAAGGTCCCATTTTCAATAAAATTGTGGTCTTACCTTGACTTGAAGATGAAGTCCATTTGTCTATCCTTCTGGACAAAAACCTCTTACTTTTTTGTAAAAGTCCTCCTATTACGTTCCCTTCTGAGCTAGGGGAATCAGAGGGAAGCAACACAATCAGATTGGAATAATAAAAAGGGGTTTATTTTAAACAGCTGGTAAACAAAATGGCAGGCAAGCAGCCTGAAACACACAAATTGCCACAAACACCAGTTTACATAACAAACAAAAGAGGCCACAAGGGCGCCAGTTTAAATAGGCAACCAAACTAAGAGAGGACTCTAAAAAGGAGCCTGTGTACATACAAAGAAAATAGGTAATAATAACAACTAAAACCCTCACTATCAAAGTGGTACAATCTAAGTACGGGAAGCTGTAAGGGAACACAGCTGAGGTAACTATTACACACAACTAACCCCACACGAGTTAACCCCTGTTAACAGAATCTATCACAATCACTAAGACCACACAAGTTAAGCACAGAATGACGAACAAATAGCGAGAGGCGTCTGTTCCTCAACAGAACCTCCAGAGTGATGACAGTCCGCGGCCTTTGTACTCCTCCCCAGCAGGTGTGCGCCGGCTGTGCGCTGCGATTGGCTGTCGTCGATCCAATCACCCTCTTCAGAGGCGGACCAGGAGATGACAGCCAATGACGTCAGGGCAACCACACAGCTCATTTACATATCACACACACACGCACACAGCTGGAAACACTCACAGGCAGATTAATGAGCAGACAGAAATAGCAGCCGTAACACCTCCTTATCTTCTTGTAGTTTCAAAAGTCTATCATAAATATGATTCGAAAATTATAAAAGTAGGGTAGACATGTGGATATTATCCGGCTGAACAAAACGTGCATTTATCTAACAGGTACGTTTCCCACAGATCTTATTTTGAGCTATTTTCTAAAATCCTATGGAGAAATCTCATTACTTTTTTGTGGAGGGAAACAATGCGCAGCTTACTTCCGGGTTTTAGGACACACCTCTCTCGTCTCCTCTTCACACACCACACTTTTCGCGGCTGTTTCCCACACAATGTTAATACTTGGGCGGGCCGCCCAGGTATATTAAGGCCCGCCCAAGTATATTTCGGACCTTTTTTTATCCGTCCGCGAGCGACGCCATCTGCGAGTGATTAACTAATGGACAATGAGCCCTCGCTCTACGTCTCCTGTGCCTGTTCGCTCTGCGGTTGATTAACTAGGGGACAATAATCCCCCCCTGTTCGCTCTGCGATCGATTAACTAGTGTATGATCCCTCGCTCGACACCTCCTGTTCGTGCTGCCATCGCGTGGAGGGAAACGAGAAACGGAGAAGACGACGTTAATTTAGAAGAAGCGGACACTAAGGTAAAGTAACTATTTTCTCCTTATTGTGTTGTTGTTTTCTGACTTTAGTAGGAGATTCGAATTATTTGAAGTTAGTGGCAACTAAGAGTGTATTTAACGTAGGGCTGGGCGATATATCGAGTTTACACGATACATCTTGGATTGCACTCCATGCGATGTCGTAAATGACCACATCGTGAACATCGAGTATTATGTTGTCAAATCAATTTCCCGCCGCGGCCAAAATGAGCTTTCCTTTCTCCCTCATAGACACAGTCACACACGCAGGCACACACGCAGGCCCCGTCTAACTTGCACACAAACATTACACACATGCACAGTGAAAGAGAGCAGGGCTCGACATTATAAATGGCCCGCTGGCTCGGAAGCACTATTTAGACACCCCGGGCCAGCATAACGTACTTTCCACTTGCCCGCTCGGGCCACTAAAAATATTGCTTAAAAAAAAAAAAATTGTCCAGTGGTTATAGGTACTTTGACAAGCAATTTTGTTAAATTGTTTCGTTTATTAATGCTACAACATAGCGTTTCGTGAGGCGGTTGTCGTTGTTGGGTGAAAGGCAAACGGGAGCCTGCTCGCGCTGGCTCCGAAGCAGCTGTTTGCTGCAGAGCCAGCGCGAGCAGGCTCCCGTTTGCCCGTGAGCGCCGGGCAAAAAACTATCTTCAAATAAAATAAAGTCACCGGAGGAGTTAAAGGAGAGTGACAGGGAGCATGAGAAGAAGAGGGAGAGAAAGTTTCAGCCAGCTTGATCGATGGAGTTGGCTTCTAGTGGTGCAGCGACGCGTCCTAAAACCCTTTTATAATCTATCGATTAGATTTATGATTCGAAAATTATAAAAGTAGGGTAGACATGTGGAGATTATCCGGCTGAAAAAAACGTGCATTTATCAAACAGGTTTGTTTTCCACAGACCTTATTTCCAGCTATTTTCCAAAACCCTGTGGAGAAATCCCATTGCTTTTTTGTCGAGGGAACCAGCAGCTTACTTCCTGGTTTTAGGACGCGTCACTGCACCTCTCAATATGATGCCAATATAAACAAGGTCTTCTGTCGGCTCTGTACATCAATGCCGACCTATGCTGACAAGTAAGTGAAGAGTAGAAAATATAAAAGGTATTGGCTATAGGGAAATGTCCCAGCAGTTTAGGAGAATGAAGGTTCTAATCTAATCTAATACATAGCCATTACATGTCTAATTCCTGATAATGACAGGAAGACAGAAAGCGCATTATACTAATAATAATAATAATAATAATAATACTACTCATAATAGCAGACATTTTTGAACAATGACCACAATATCATTATTTTCATAAACCAAAGATGAACAATTGAGGAAAATGAGGAAGAACTGATGATTCAAATGTTGTAGTACAAGTAGTAATGTAGTTAGTTCATAAATTACTATTGCAACAAATGTGTTAATTTTCTTCATTATTAGTCGATTTTTTTTAATGCAGACATATGTTGCAGGGACTACTAGAATCATCATACTGGCGTGACTGTAAACATCAGGGGGTTAAATAAATAAATAAAAAAAAATATATATATATATCGTAAATCGCGATATAGTCAGTAAATATCGCGATATCATTTTGAGACCATATCGCCCAGCCCTAATTTAACGTAATCAGGCCAACTTTGCTGCGTGCAAGTTACGTGTGCTAAATTAAATATAAAAAGATTATAATTCGTTTTCTCTTCGGGCTATGCCAGTTAGAAGGACACAGATTAACTTTAGCTAAGGTTAGACTGTTAATTTCCCTTGCATTACTCCTCAGATATGAGTATTCAAAAATATTTTAAGAGAATACGGCGTGAGGATGAGGAGGAGAGACGAGGAGAGGAGGAGAGACCACAGGTAACTTAGCCAATGTTAGCATTTTGCTTGCAATGGCAATAATAAATGCATAAGTCTCAATAATGATATATGTCGGTTCATTTGACCTGAAATTATACAATTGCAGTCAACAGTGAGTTGCAATGCAGAGACCAAACTAGATTCAAGCTTGTTTTCAATTCTAGCCGGTGGTCAGTGAAGATGCTGGCACAACTAGTCAGAGTACTGAGGGAGAGGCAGCAGGTCCCAGTGTGGTAAAAGCAGCAGCAGGTCCCAGTGTAGAAGCAGGTGCAGGTCCCAGTGTGATACAAGCAGCAGCAGGTCCCAGTGTGGTACAAGCAGGTGCAGGTGAACAAGCAGCACAGTTCCAAGCATCACAGACA
This sequence comes from Notothenia rossii, assembly GCF_949606895.1. Taxonomy (NCBI): domain Eukaryota; kingdom Metazoa; phylum Chordata; class Actinopteri; order Perciformes; family Nototheniidae; genus Notothenia; species Notothenia rossii. The sequence goes on from NC_136905.1 coordinate 36,941,842, forward strand.
CAGACACAGACATAGTATAATAGCAAGAAGAACTCTACCATTTAAATGCAGTAATAACAATGCATTATTTTCAGATTCCAAGCATCGCCACTCAGGATGGAACCCTGATTGGCTCAAAATGCCACAGTTCAAGAATAGAGCTCCTGCGGATGATGTCACATATGCTGGTCACGTGACGAGAAACGAAGGGGGCAGCCATTTTGGCAGTAATCGCGTCAGTAAATTCATTGGCAGGCACTGGCAGACTGTCGAGGATGGTGGATAACTGCTGTGCACCAGGTTGCACAAATAGGCGTGGGAAGAAGAAAGGTGTATCTTATTATCGCATTCCAAAAGACGCGGAGAGGAGGGAAAAGTGGATCGCAGCGATTAAAAGAGCCAGGAGCCGTCTGAACAAGACTGAAAGATGGGACCCCCCGGCCGTTTGCTTTCGCTTATGCAGTGATCACTTCATATCAGGTGGGTGAAGGAATACAGTACAATGCTACAAAAAGTTTTCAAAAAGCAAAAATACAAACTAGTTTCAGACGCACTGCAGTAGCTATCCAAGCTAATAAACAAACATGCTAACGTGACACTGCCGTAGCTAGACAAGCTAATAAACAAACAATGCTAACGTGACACTGCCTATCAAACTGGAATAATTTAATACTTACCCTTGCAGTGATGATGCCGAAGTTTTTGGATGTAAGACTCCACAGTTGAATGTTGTTTACGAAGCCGGACTGACACCATTTGTAAGCCTCCAAGCTTTTGTAAGCTCTGAGGGAGTCTCCTGAGTACACTGATGGAAAGCTTACAAGATAGCTGTGGATGTCCGCGTAGCGCAAGTCGGGTACATCGTCTTCAGAGCAGGAGGTTATGCTCTTGAAAAGCACACCGGGTGCATTATATGGGTCGCTTATATTTAATCTTTCTAATTTTGTACTATAAAGCCGAATTTCACTTGAATTAAAATGAGATGTATACTCGCACGGTAGGAAAACGCTGGCGCCGGTCGTCATGTTTACTGCCAAAATGGTGGCTGATAACCAAAAGTCACGTGACCGCAGGAGCTCTATTGGCTCTACCTCACCCAGCATGGTATGAATGGCATTTGCAAGTTCATATTTGTAATAAAACTTATTTTTTGTAAGAATTAACACGTTTTTCTTTTTAAAAAGGAATGTTTTGCTGAATCTGCAGGCAACACAAGCCTCCAATAAAGAAAGGCCCCTTAAAACGGGCTTTCATAGAAGTTGGGATTCTTGTTTTCCGCAAGGATTATATCGAGCGCCACATCTCCTCAGAGCCTCATCAATATAGTGTAAAGCATCAGGTCTCACTTGCATCAGGTATATCATTTTTTTATGTAAAGCTAATTTCTGCAACCTATCAACCATGTTTGGCTCATATAATGAATTATGTCTTTGCCCTTGGTCTAGGCTACTCAGTGATGCAGGCTTTTGAGCCCACAGTTATTATGGAGCATGAGGCTGTCATAGGTGGATTCAAATGCCTTTACTGGCTAGTAAAGAACGAGATTGCTCACCACACCAACTACCCTAAGCTCTTAAGTTTAGCTCAGCTTTTGGGTTGTGATTACTTTGAAAAGCTGAAGGTAAACCTAGTACAAAATGATGCTTGTGAAACTAAGAACTTTAACCAGCTAAATGTTAAATGATCTCTTTTTCTCAGGTGGATCAAAGAAACAATTATCAATCACACAGAATAGTGGATGAAATGCTGGAGATCCTTGCAGAGATAGTAGAGTTGCCTATTTTGGAAGAGATAAGGTCATCTCAAGCAATCAGCCTAGAGGTTGATGAAACCACAGATGTATCTGTAAACCGCCAGCTGGATTTACATGTTAGGTGGGGTATTTTTTAAAGGAATGATGTGCATTTAAATAAAGGCCTAGTTAAACTTAATATTTATTAATATGTGTGAAAACCTATACATTTTTATTTTAGACACCTGGATAAAGAGGGTTATGTTTTCAACCACTTCCTTGACCTGGTAACTCTGGAAGATGGGAAAGCTGACAGCGTTGTTGCTGCCATCAAGAGTGTACTACAGAAGAAGGATCTCCCGGTAGACAGGCTCTACGGACTCGGGACAGACGGTGCAGCAGTGATGACGGGTATGGAGTTTATTGTTAAATCTAATGGATTGTGTGAAATGTGTATTGTCAGCTGTTATTAAAGGAAACAAAATGACGCCCTCAACACTGCATTTAATTCTTAAACTTAGGCCGTCTGAATGGAGTGGCAAAGCAGCTCACAGACAGTTTTCCAAAGCTGGTTTCTGTAGCGTGTGCTGCTCACAGACTAGCACTGGCATGCAAAGATGCCTCAAATGCTGTCAGGTATATGGCAAACTTCAGGAACCACCTGCAGGAACTGCACCTATTCTTCCGAAATAGTGCAAATAGGTCAGCCACACTGAGTGCTGCCGCTACCACTCTTGGTCTGAACGACTTGAAAGTCAAGGTGTGTTTTCACCTATTTTCATAATACTATTGTGGTGTCATATTATTTACATATATTGTACTTACCAGTGTTTCTACTTGTTGTTAGGAGGTGAAAGATACAAGGTGGCTATCGCAGCACCTAGCCGTTCAAAACCTCCAGAGGAACCTTCCAGCTGTGCTGGCTGCTCTGGCGGAAGAAGCGAGCACAAGGAAGTGCCCAGTAGCCAAAGGTCTATACACCTTCTGTGCCACATACCGCTTTGTGGCTGCCCTCTACCTTCAGGCAGATGTGCTGCCCCACATTGCAATGCTGTCCAAGGTGTTTCAGAGAGCTGATGTGAACTTTCTCCACATAAAGGAGCAGGTAGATTACAAAAAAATGCATTTGATGCTCCCAGTTATTTGCATTATCCATTGTTGTCTTTTTCCACATTTAGGTGCCAGTCACACTTGTTACTCTGAGGTGAATTCTGGAGGCAGGCGAGACCCCACTCCCCGGAACGTTCCTTGCTCGCCTACACCAAGACTTGGACAACCCAGGTGGACTTGGGGCGTTTAGCATTGCCGGAGAGGAGGAGAGGATCAGGAGGGGACACGGAATTCTGGAGCGCCCCCGGGAAGATATGTGGGCCAGATTTGTCAGAGACGTAAATACATCCCTTCTTACTTTTACATTCCAATATTTATTTTCCTTGAACTGAAAAATGTATAATATCATTCCAGGTCCTCAAACCTTACATCTGCAGCCTGGAGAGCAACATTGAGAGCAGGTTCCAGCATATTGAAGTGCTGGGGGCCTTCAGTGTCCTGGGTCCAAAGGCAGTTACCTCAAATGATGTAACCAACATTTCAATGTTGCAGACCCTTGCCAACAAATTCATCCCAGGGCAGGATGCCACAGTTATCCAAGAGTGGACCTCCTACAAGCAGCATGTTCTTGAAGGAACATTTAAGGTTGGTAAATACTTAAATTAATATGAACTTGACGGTTAGAATTGCTTGTTTTGACATCTGTAAATGTTTCAATTATACTGTATACTCATTTGCCCTGCCTTGGCTAATCTCTGAAGGACAAGACACAAGCTGAGATCATGTAGCTCCTGGCCAGTGAGAAGGACGAATGGGCAGAAATATACCCAAACCTCATCCTTCTCTCTTCAGCGGGGTTGGTCATCCCTGTCTCCAGTGTAAACTGCGAGAGGGATTTTTCTACGATGAACAGGGTAAGTGTCATTCCCTGTTGCATGTCATTCTGTATAGTTCATTTAAAACAAACTGTCTGTTTTACAGGTGAAAACTGACATGAGAAACCGACTGAAAGGGGAGCACCTGGCTGCATGTATGCGGATAGCAGTCAGTGGACCAGCACCAGAGGCATTCCCATACACACAGGCGTTGGAGCTGTTCTTCAACAAACCCAGACGGATTAAGTGCTCTGACAAACAGTGCCATCTTTGTACAAAATGAATATTGCCATACAGTAATGTAAAGTTAATGAATAAACATGTTGTTAAAACTTGTTGTTTGTCACATGTGTTGCACGTCACAAAGCCCGCCCCACGGTCCAACCGCACCGCGCTCCGCTCGCAGCCCCCCCCCTGGCACCTTCCCCCCCAAGTATATTTCAGATGACACGTACTTACAGCCAATCAGCTTTGAATGATGTGAGATGACGTATGGTGGGGATGGCAGCTCAGTGCCCCTATGGTCATTATTTTTTTGCCACACACATTAGCCTCATCCCAATACCCCTCCTTGACTCCTCCTTTCCCTCACTCGCGTCCCTTCCTTGCATCTTAGCTCCACCTCCGTAAGATGCGAGCAAGAGACACGAGGACAGAGGAGTCCTCAGGTATTAATTGCGATGTCCTCGTTCACTCAAACGTCACTCTTAAACGACGTCTGTTAATGATGACATGTGCACAGCTGTATCCCCTCTCATCGGGCTTAACTGAATAACCCTTTAGAACCGGCCCATTTCTGGTTAAATATTTATTTAAATGAATGAATCTTTCTCTTGTTAGTCAAGGAATTCAATGTATGATGGTTGGTCCTGCTTTTGTGTTCCGTTTTGGTGTAAAATGTAGCCTACATTTAAAGTAAAATATAATTATAGTAATGTGAAAGCCTTTTAGAAATGAAAAGCACATAATAATTCCCACGGAGCTGTGAGCACTTATACATTTATGTGACGCTTTTCCACTCATCTTCCAGTTGTGGGTTTTCCTCTGTTGAAATCGACCAGCTGTGAAGGTGGGGGCGGGGCTTTTATACGTGAGTAGTTAAAACACTTCTGCATAGTCTGCTCGGTGTATCCTCCCTTTCGTCTCCTCCCGCACCCCTCCTCCTTACCCCTCCTCGACTCCTCCGTGTGCATTTCAGCTCTTGGGACGTCCTTCAAAATGGCGTGTCTTGATCGATTACCGGATCAAGTCCTGGAGGAGGGGAAGAGAGGAGTCGAGGAGGGATATTGGGATGAGGCTATTAAATAGGACAATACTCTGAGCATGTGCAGTGTAGTTTTACAGTCACCGTTCACTTAGACAGTGAGAGGGAGGGGGATGATCGGGTTTTGTCCCACATGGCTCTAAACAGCTCAAAGGTACACACTGTAGACACTAATTAGAAGAACACAGACTAAAACAGCAATGTACAGACGAATCAGATGATTAAACATGATCTTAAAATATATTTTATATATATATATATTTTTTGCATTTTGTTGTAATCATTATTTTTAATACTGTAGCGTTCTACAAAGGGAGTCGGAAACAGGCTTCAAGTTATGGAGGGTTTATTAACTCCTTTGTTCACACACGGACACAGGTTACATGAACAGGTTGTAGGTTTATCCTCACACTGAGCTCTACACCCCAACTCACACCCATATATAGTAGTGTCTACGTCACAACTTCTCCGCCCTCCCCCGTCTCCTCCCCCAACCACAGGCCCGCACCTCGACCAGCATCACTGTGCAGCTCTGTGATTGGCATAGAGACGGGGGATGCTGAGTGACACACTCAGCACCCTATACAGGGTCGCTACACTACTACAAAGTTCCTCGCCCACGAGGAACAAATAAAACCTAGCACAAACACTATAGCTAAACACTGTTAGTTGACTAGGAAGGTCTGGGTGGACTACCATCCCTTCCAGTGAGACCAGGGTGCATTCTTGCCCTCTACAGGAAACGAGGGGTCTCACTATACACTCTAACTACCACACACAGTCTCTGAACCGTCTCGGGGGTCGCGTCTGCCTTCTCGGAAGGAGGGCTGGGGACAGGGGTGCCGGTTCTGGTCCAGGCGGGGAAAAGGGGAAGAAAGTGGGGGGAAACTGAGACACTGACGGGGGGCTGCTGCTCTGCTCGCCGGGGAACCTGAGTGGAGGTGTCGAGGGGGAGCCTGTGGGCCCCAGTGTCCCTTGGGCATGTGGAGAAGCGACTCCTCTGTAAGGAGCCAACCTGTCTCTGTGGAGCACAACTTTTTTCCCCTTGGGAGGCAGCTGCACCCTGTAGACCACTTCACCCACCCTCTCCAGTACTCTGCAGGGACCAACCCACTGGCTGTCCAGTTTTGGGCACCGGCCTTTCTTCCATTGTGAGCTGTAGACCCAGATCAGCTCCCCGGCCCGGAAGTGCTACCTTCTTGTCCTGGTGTCATAGTTTTGTTTCTGTCTCACCCCAGCACTTTTCTGCTGATCGCGGGCAAAAGCGTGAGCGGAATCAAGGCGGTCCTGAAGTCTCCTGGCGTACTCAGGCCCTGGAGGCGTGCCCAGGGAATCTGGCGGCTGACCAAACGCCAAAACAGCAGGGGTTCGAAGGTCTTTCCCCAACATGAGGAGGGCAGGAGAGCAGGCTGAGGACACCTGGACTGCAGAGCGACATGCCATGAGCACAAGGGGCAGATGCTCGTCCCTGTTGTGCTGGTGCTGAGACGTGAGGATGGCCAGCTGCTGCCCCATGGTGCGATGGAATCTCTCGACTAGTCCGTCACTCTGAGGTCGCAAGGGGGAGGTGCATGTTTTGTGCATGCCCAGTTGTGTGCACATGAAGGCGAACACCCGGGACTCAAAGATCCTCTCCTGGTCACTGTGCAGGGTCTCCGGCACTCCAAACCAGCTGAACATGCCGGCCACCAAGGCATCTGCAACTGTCACTGCTTCCTGATCAGGGAGGGCATACGCCTCTGGCCATTTTGTGAAATAGTCTATGGCCGTGAGGACGTAGCGGTTACCCCTGTTTGACAAAGGGGTCCCCACGGGAAACTGTTGCAGCGGTGCATGGGAACAATCAGGGGGGACCTTCCGAGCCATACAAGAGTCACAGCGGCGACAGAAGTCTTCGACATCCCTCCGGCACTGCCCCCAGTAGCAGCCCTGGCAAAGGCGGCGGAGAGTCTTGGTGACGCCAAAGAGCCCAGAGCCTGCCGTTCCATGCAAGGCTTTGAGTACAGCCTCTTGCAGACGCCTCGGGACCACCACCTGCCACCTCTTCTCCCCCGTTGCTGGCTCCTTCCACGCACGCTGTAGTACTCCCTGACACAGACGCAGAGCCTCAAACTGAGACCACAGCCCCTCGGTTGCTTTGGAGAACACTGCCACTTCCTCCCACAGTGGCCGCTGCTGCAACTCGACCCACTGCCGTACAGGCTGGAGGACGGCGTCCAGCTCTTGCTGTTGCTTCCACTCTGCCACATCCACTGTCTGGAGCTCCCGGCAAATAACCTCTTCCACTTGTCGGACGAGAGAATTTTGCCGCGATCCCAACTGTCTGTTATCAGCCTGCAGCCAGGGAGGAGAAATCAGCAGAGCTGCCTGCACTGTGTGTGTGAGGAAGTCCGTGGATTGGTCAATTTGGACCAATCAGCGGGGGCTTAACGTAACGGCTCCGGCAGTGGTGTAGTGGGTGGACGGGCAGTGGTGTAGTGGAGATTTTTTTACTGGGGGGACGCTATTTTAATTAGGTAATCCCAAACAATGCCACACAAGTGCGCACGCGCGCACTGCACTCACAAAACGGGCAGACAGGTCCACAGAAACTACCGGTATGCTTAGTCCTACTTTAGTTACTGTACTGCAAAAAGCAGACGGCGCTGCGCTCAACACACACACAGACTCAAAACCATGGACACACTGGCACATAAGTTACATAAACAATTTATAGGCCTAAATTGCATAAGCTACAGTATTGCAACCAAGCAGACCTCTCTCAATCTATTTAAAACTCATAACAAATAAACAAAATTCCCAAAGTTGTCCTGAAATTAACTTATTAAATAAACGAAACGAAAAATATAGCCTACTTATGCAAACAACATTGAATCTGGACTTGAAATTATTCTGATTAGGCCTAGCCTGCATTGCAAATAAGCAGACACACACACACACACACACACACACACACACACACACACACACACACACACACACACACACACACACACACACACACACACTAGGGGTTTCACAACTACCAATATTTACTAGTCGACTAGTTTTTCAAAATAGTAGTCGACTAGTCGACTAGTCGTTACGTCATAATAGAGACACACAAAGAGAGGTTTACAACTGTATTTTCTATTGGAACTCATACAGTAACATTAAACACTGCATTTTAATTTGTGTTACATGGCTGAGTAAATAACAAACACTGGACTCACCAAAATCGACAGCAAAAAACTCTTGTTTACATAAATGCCACGTAAATCCAGTGCGCAACAGCGCATTGCGCAACACTTTATTCGCTGTCCTCCACGATAACGTCCACCTTTCCATATTTTTGGTTTGAACACCAATGCATCGACATGTGAGGGAAGGAGGCTTGACTGCTTTCGGGTGACAGTGTTGCCTGCCAGGGAAAAAACCCTCTCACTCGGGGTGCTTGTGGCTGGAATAGCCAGGTAGTTCCTCGAAAGCGGGGGAAGCGGTGCACGTTTTCTGCCCACCACTCCAGTGGATTATCCATTGTGGGGATATGCGGTGTCCGCTGGCAGTAATCCCGTAGCTCATCATCCGCATCACTGTTGACCCGTGTTTTCTTGCTGTTCGTTTGCCTCTGTTCAGTGCTGACACCGGTCCGTTGCTCACTGGTTCTAGCATTACTGCTAGTGCTAGCTGTCGGCAGCGGGTGTGTCATCTTCAGATGGTTGCGCATAGCAGATGCATTTGTATTGTACTTCAGTAAAGCTGTGCACAACTGACACTTCACTGTGGAGTTGGTTACATCTTCGTTGAAGTACTGCCATACATAAGAATGTCGGACGTGTTTTGTAGCATTTTGCAGCACCTCGTTTACCTCCATTTTTTTTCGACGACTAGTCGACTAGGGCCTACAGCGCCGACTAGTGGTAAAGGTAGTCGACTAGTCGACTAGTCGATTAGTTGGTGAAACCCCTAACACACACACACACACACACACACACACACACACACACACACACACACACACCTTGCGTTTTGAAGACTGATAAATCCGAAATGGATGAACAGATTTTGCAGCCCAGTTTCCCAGCTTTGGAGTCTATCCACAGGTATTCCTTTTGCTTCCTCCGCCACATTTCCTCCATCTATGGGAAAGGTGAGCTTGAGCTAGCCAGGGGAACATTGCTAGCGCAGCTAACGTTAACGTTAGTGCTAGCTTTATTCTCGTCTTTAGGCGGCTCTTCTGATGATGTATTACTAGCAGCTTCACTTGTAGCTTCGGTGCTGCTAGCCTCTTTCTTCTTGTGAATTATATTCTTTTTTAGAAAAGAAGTAAAGTAAAAAATGTTTGCCTGCCATTATAGAGCATTTTCGTTAGCGTTCTTGAGGGAAAGAGCAGCCGCAAAATTGGCGGGCGGCGAGCCACCACCAGCTCACCGCGAGGTCACGAGCGTTCTGACGAATCATAATTCCTTAAGGAAATCGTTTTTATTTTGTATTATAATTACTGTGAAATATATTATGTTTTTGTCATTATTACAACAAATACACACTTGCAACTGATAAGACTGGCAATGATTTTATATTTATTAGACGATTGAAAAAAAGATCATGCTCCAAATAAGTGGGGGTACGGCGTACCCCCGTGTCCAACGCCCACTACACCACTGGGGACGGGTAATAACCGGAAAAGCATGACATGTCTCCTTTAATCATAATCTATGCTTTGAATGGAAGTTTCCTTTTGTGTGATATGCTGTTCTTTATTCATTTAGCAAATGCATCCCTGCAAAACCCCCAAAATGACCCCATTGGAGGAGCTGTTTGCTGATGAGGATGCCCAAAAGGTGACACCACAGCAGAATTCCATGTCCATCCAGGACCAGGTAGAGAAGGAGCTGCACATGTACAAGGTTATGCCACGCATAGTTACTTCTGATGACGCTGCGGCCTGGTGGTGGAACATGAGAACAACCTATCCTTGCCTGTCAGACATGGCCTTCTCATATGTATGTGTCCAGGCTTCGTCTACCCTCAGTGAACGTGTTTTCTCGACTGCTGGTGACACAATCTGTGCTGAACGCTCACGGATACTGCCTGAGAAGGCAGATATGCTGTTTTTTCTCAACAAGAACTGTTGGACTGTTGCTGTTTTGTAGAATCAGTGGTTCTCAGGTTACAGTTACATAGCATTGAATATAAACAGACTGATTAATGTGAATACTACTGTAAACTAACCTGTGTAAAGGTTTCTCAAATAAATGTTGTTCTTTTGGTGGAAGAAGCATGTCACATTTGTTTACCCTGCCCCTCAAAAAATCGGAATTGAGAACCGTTAAGAACCGGAATTGTGGAAATTCAAACCATACCCAACCCTAGTTATGACAGTAGCTGTGTATTGTAACATATAAGGGGGGGGGCTGCAGGCAGGCCCTGGTAATCCTGCATTAGTGGCTCAGGCTTCTCTGAGACCATCTCCAGATGAGACTGATTCTCTTTCCCGCAAGAGCAATTTTATTATGCTGATGAGTGTTTCATCCTAATGGAAAAACCATTAGCGTAAATATATGCAAATAAAGTGCTCCATTGTTTCAACTGTGTTTGTGGCCCAAGGGTTAGATAAAGAGCTTTAATGTTTTCATAGAATGACAATTACTTCACAGACTCTCAGGGGCCACTGTCCTCACAAAGATGCTTCCGACAAACGCACTCTTTTAAAATGTACCCTCACTTTCATCTTCATATCTGGAGCCAGTGTTGATGACACAGTGCAGCGTGCACTTAAACATTTGCAACTGAAAGACTAAACACTTTATATAATTCTTTCTTACATTCACTTTTGTTTTCTATATATTATTATCTATATATGTTGTTAGTGCGCAGCCTGTTGCAGTATAGCTCCTGCTAGATTTTTTAATATATTCAACTTTTAGCTTTCTTATTTGATCTTACTTGTTGCTTTTCTGTTAATAACTTCTGTTAGTCACGTATTAAATTAAGTTTTTTAGCTGTTGAGTTACCTCTGTTGTGAAGTAACCCTGTGTCTGCCTCGTTTACACCAAGCGGCAAACTCTGGGGAAGAGCCGGGACGCCAATACGGAAGTGCTACACACTGCAGTTCATATATTGGCAGGCGATGGCTGCAGAAAGGAGCAATTTCCCTAGACCCCCATGTTAAAATGCCCAATCTTACAGCAGAAAAAAGCATTTTTCTACCCCTGGCTCCATACATTTTATTATCGATATAGTTAGATTCCACCTTCATGATTATGGATCTGTGAGTGAATTGTTTTCTAACACAACCCTTTTATTTATATTAGGTCTTAAAGTTTTGGCATAAATTAGGGCGTGGTCACATTGAGTGACGGCTCTGTGAAGTGACTGCTGCTGCTAGCTTCTTGTCTCTCTGCTAGCTGCTCCGTGAAGCTAGCTACAGGGACTCTGCCTGGTCAGTTCATCCAGGTAACACAACTTGAAGCCGGCCGTGGTTGTTTGTTCTTCATGCTTATATATCGGACTATTGTGACTCGCTCTGCGGTTAAAACAGACGGTGCATGAATGTGGTTTTGCGGTAAGTGAAATTCGAGTGCTTTATTTATGTGTTAATGATTTTAATCTACGTAATGAATGTTAAGGCTTGGTAAGCGAGTGGTAGCTACATCGGTGCTAACGATGCTAATTGTAGCCTCCAAGTTAAAATCATAGACTGTATATATAAAGGTTAAAAAACGAAATAGAGAAGTGTTAAGCGTAAAGTGGGATAATACTGATGAACAAACAGCTTCTGTTTGAGGTTGATAAAATAAGGTCATCCTTGTAACTTAGAGAGATATTTTATTATCTAGGTAGGAACTGTATGCATCGCTAAGGTTAATTTAAATTGGCTATGCTCAAGTATGTAGACAAGCTAATGTCGAAGTAGTAGTGTATGTGAAATCAACCTCACAATAAGATGTGTGTACATTACAATTATTAATGTCATATTTCAAGATGATTACTTAGATATTACAATATGGTTGGTTCAACAGAAGGGAATCAGTTATATGGTTTGTACACATGGTACTTTAAATATATATATCTGTTTTTTTAAGGTGTCCAGGTGATGCAGACAGGCTGGACCAGAGAGTGAGAGACAGAACTGGACTCCTCACAGCAGTGAACTTCAGCACAGGTACAAAGACTCTATTTTTCATACTGTACAAATAATCAAGAAAGATATTGGTTTAAATGAATGAAATATTGACTTTAATACACTGATATACATCCTATTAAACAATACTAGATCACCTACACACCAGTGAAGTTGAAGGTTTTTTCTGTGCAAAAAGTTACATTTAGATGTTAACAAGCAATATGATTTTGTCAGCTTTCTAATTTAATGTATTAAAGGCAAAGATATTTAACACATAGTAAGAACTGCTACTATTTATCTCTGAATATTGATCAAAAAAAGTGGTAAAAGTTATTCTTTCAGTGAGACAACAGAGCAAGCTTCTACAGTTGCACTACGTTTTGATAACAGTTCAATATTATTTTGATAATAACATATATTTCAATTTTGATGAACTTCATACTTTTCATTCATAATCTGATTGTCTAAGCTCACTGTTGAAAAAAAACCAAACATTACAATTACAAAATAATTATATCTACAGCCCCTAAACACACAAACATACCGCTTTCATAAATAACACACTTGTTCTGCAAAAATATGTTTTATGTTTCCTGTAATTTTTGTTAGGAAAGCACATGCTTGAGAGATACAACATTTTCTCCTTCTCTGAGGGTCAAGAAGAACATCCAAGAGGAACATTAAAAGCTGATGCTCTGAGATTTTATGACCAGTACGCTAAGAAACTACTTTTATTGTAAAAACAGTCAGCTGATCGAATGCACCTATTTCCACATCTACACTCCATCAGATAATTATTTCTATTTGCCTCGCTTTATGAGCTTCACATCACTTGTGCCTTGTACCCAGGGCCGCCCCTGGCCAACTTCGGGGCCCCAAGCAACATTGTGAGATGAGCCCCCCCCCCCCCCCCCCCCCAACCGACAGGAGTGAAAAAAAATGTTTTGGAAACAAAGTAGGCTAATTTGCAAATATAATTCCTGTTTATTATTATTATCAACAGTTAATTTTTTATACAGTGAGGTAAATGGTAAATGTGCATGTATGTCGTTCAGTATGCCACTTCACTTCAAGACAATGGTACTTGCGTACCATTCTGCGAATGGATCTGGCCCTTCCTACATCCAGGACATGGTTAAACTGTACACCCCAGCACGTGCACTCCGCTCTGCATCAGCCAAACAGCTCGCTGCACCCGCACTGCGAGGGGGACCCAAGTTCCCATCAGCAAAAACACGTGGGTTTGCTATCCTGGCTCCAAAATGGTGGAATGAGCTCCCCATTTAAATCAGGACAGCAGATAGCTTGCACATCTTCCGGGGGAGACTGAAAACTCATCTCTTTCGACTCCACTTCGATCGATAGAATTACTAACAAAGAACTGCTAACAGAGCACTTATATACAAATAAAGGACTGGCTTATCTAAAACCAGTTGAGTAGCACTTTAAATGTTTTAGCTCTATAAAACCTGATGTACTTATATGATTCTGTTTTCTTCAAGGTTGTATCTTGTTGATCGAACGCACTTATTTTAAGTCGCTTTGGATAAAAGCGTCAGCTAAATGCAATGTAATGTAATGTAATGTATGCATTTACAGGTGAATACGTCTGCATATCCTGCCAAATACTAGCTTTTTTTTACTGGCTACTCCTGCAGCACACAATCATAGGTCGTATCGGCTGTGGGGGAAGAAGTACTCATATCTTGTACTTAAGTAAAAGTAAGGATTAAAATATAATTAATGCAAATAAACTACTTCTAATAATGATAATCATAATCAATTCATTAATACAAATAATATATTGTTTTATTATAATATAGTTGTAATATATAGACAAAACATGCTTATGACATGCTCAAAAAATGATATTTCTTAAATCTGTATTCAAATGTTGTTCCCTCTGTCAGCAATGTATCAACAACTACACACACATTTATATCAGTATTTCTCTGTGTTGTGGTTGTCATGATGATGACTGTTAGGAGTTAAGGGGAGAGGCTGAGCATCACCATGAAATGTGCAAATTGACATAAAAATGAATAAAAGGGGAAAAAATGCTCCATGTTTTTTAGGCTGTAAACTTTAACTGTTATGTAAGCCAACTAGACAGACAGTTTATCACTCTTCCTCCTGTACATTAGCAGATACAAGGCATAACATACTTGAATGAATGGTAAATAAAGAATAATTTAAATAACAGCATCTCCATTAGCCTATATGCTATGCAGAGACTGTCTTCTTCGTGTCGTGAATTGCAGCTGATGTTTTAATATGGCAATCGGCAATTTGACTTATACAACATTCGCAAGTTGTACATTTGACTCATACAATAACCCACCTTCGAGTGATGCTCTAGTTTCTTCATGTTTTCTTTTTTGCGCCGGACTGAAACTGTCTTTTCACCGACATCTCTTCACCTGCACTAGTGGCCGTATCAAAGCCGTGATTGGTCAGATGTCGATTCATTGCAACAGTGTCGGGTTACAAACGTGCTCCCCTAGTCACCTCTCACTCTCACTCTCGCGGGGGGTGCGCTGAGAACTGAGCGGAGAACTGCGTGCAGCAGCTGAGGCCCTCTGGGCGGGGCCCCCTGCACAAGGCGGGGCCCCATGCAGCCTGCTTGATTGGCCTGTATGGAGGGGCGGCCCTGCTTGTACCGCAGTTTGCAACATCACAAATAAATGGGGGCAATCTTCAGTCAGATGTGAATGTGTAATCTAACATGTTCAGTAAGAATAATGGACAAAAGGAGTGCAAATACAATTTATTGAAATGTGAACCAAAACTTAATCAAACATGTTTTAAATAAAAAGCACATATGGACAGAAGGTGTAAACCTATTAAATGTATAAGTAAACACATTTATTCAAATAAAGTGACAGACTAGGCCTGTGCAGTTGGTATCAGCTTTGCCCAGCATGGGCTCCTCCATCAGGCCTGGACCTTCTCACAGAGGAAAGACCCTCAGTCCTCTCCAAACCAACAGACAGGACGTCCATCACACGGAGGTTTCTCCCTGAAGTCTCTGCAGTTTTCTGGACACCACGCTGTCTCAATCCGTCCACACTGAATATGAGAGGGGGAAAATGAAAATAACAACTGCTTTAGACCAGACTTTCCCAAACTCAGGGTCGCGACCCATTTTGATTGGGTCGCCATGTTAAATGCATTGCTACACACACACAGCATCAGAGCTGATGGCTGCGTTGCAAATAATTTTTTATTTTTTATTTTTTAAATGAAATTATGCAATATAGCATCGTATATTGAATGATTTAATTTTTCTAAATACAAATAAACTAAAAATAAAAGATTGTATTTGTATCAGCTCTGACGCGCCCCTCGCGAAAGTTTTCGCGCCGTCTGTTTATTGTCTGTTGATTAATCCCGATCGTACATGATGGCAAAAAGACGATACAAAAAGGAGTTTTTAAACATTGACTTCACAAAAGCTGTTAGAAATGGAGAGGAGCGGCCTCAGTGTGTTTTATGTGGAGAGGTGCTCAGTAACGAAAGCTCGAAAATGAATAAATTGGACCTGCATCTCCAAACAAAACATCCTCTGCATCGGGACAAATCGAAGGATATTTTCATCTGCAAAGAAGAGTCTTTCAAGAAGCAGTGTTTTGACGGCGGAAAAGTAAGTCACTCATTTTAATCATTTGATTTGTGTGTTTGTGAGTTTGTCAGGGTCTGTTGTGAAATTGTTTCGTGAATGCAAAGTTGGATGAAATGCAGACTGAGCCCCGGAGCGGACCGCCAGCTGCGCGCTCCCGCGAGTCCACTACATTCTGCTGCGGCAAAGAGCGATGTTTCAAATTTTACTAGCCTAAAATGTTTTTAAAACGGCCGGGAGAAAAACAGAGAAACAATAACCACAGGAAGATTAGAGGGAAAGTGGCAGGTAGTATGAGAAGGAAAGCGAGAGAAAGCTTTCTTCACTGCAGCCGCACGGACGTGACTGCTGCAGTGTGATGCACAATACATTCCCTATCTTTATTCAAGAGCGTGGTGTTTACATTTGAGAGCATACTTTATTGATTTCAGGTTCAGAATATGTATTTCTTTCCCTCAAACCCTGACCTCACACTCAAATAGTGCCTGCTTGCACTTATGGCACGTTTCCACTGCAGCGGGTAGCTCACTTTAAGCGTGCAGCTGCAATGGATCATAGATCCACCAGGGGGAGCCGTGAAAAGCTGCCACACTGGAACTCATGTGAAATAAACAGCTGATAGATCTACAGGTGTCTGATATAGCGGATATTTGTTAAGATCCATATGTCACGGATAGGATCATATTCTGTGCTAAATAAGAGACATGTAATCATTTACAAAACATCACCATGTTTTTATTTAACAAAATAATGTTGTTTAATTCACGTTGGCGTAAGTACAAAAACATCGCTATGTTTTTTCATCAGGAAATGCAGCCCGGCTCAAACAAACGATTCTCAATCATCATCCTCACGATCATTTAATGTATATGTTCGCAAATTGAAATGAATGCACTAATACATGTAGTTTAATCCACGTGAGTTTACAACAACAAAAATAATTGCTTTGTTTTTATATCACATCCGACCGGAGGAAAATGCAGCACGGTTCTCACTACCGATAATCCTAATCCCACGGGCAAACAATAATATGTACAGTATTAATAGCTTACTGTATTATTAGTGTCTAATATTACTGCTATAACGATCACACATTGAGTTGTTTTAATCAGACCGTTGTTTTTTTTAAACAGTCTGAATGAAACGGCAGCTCTCAGGTGATCAGGTGTGTGTTTACCAGTGTTGGGACTAACGCGTTACAAACTAACGCACACAACTACCTTTTGCGGTAACTAATAACGTTACTAGTTAACTATTCCCATTCATACATTATGTGATCCAACTGAACCGAATCTCCCTTCGGATGTAATTTACAGGCGAATACAGCGATGTCCTCTCACAGTAACATGGAAAAGTGAAAGTGACCAGAGAGGAATGATGATTGGTTAACGCGGGGTAACATTTCAGGATAAGCCAATCAGAGACAGAGTTGGGTCTTGCCTTATGGGGAAAATACACAGACACACAAACACTTGCTAAGGCTAACACACACACACACACGGCAACGCCCACCACCAGCACACACACACTATGGCAGATGCAAGTATCAGCGAGAGCAGCAGCGCATTAACAACTTGGAGATATAACCACTATTTTCAATTTGTGGGGATAAAGGACGCACAAAATATTACGGTCAAATGTAAACTGTGTACAGGACAGAAAGCATTGTCCACATCGAATAACAGCAATGCCGATCTCCTGAAGCACCTAAGTAATGTACATGGGGCTATAAAACTAGTCGCCAAAGACCCCACCGTCTCAACCACCGGCAGTGACCCAGATGGAGCAACACCATCTAAACAGCCAAACAACGATTTTTTAAAATTTGCACATGTCACCCAGAGTCAACTAAACAGATTGATTGCTGAAAATAGTTTGTTTGTCTTCAGTGTCAGTCTGACCGTTTATTATTTATCTAATTGTTACTGCCAAAAGAGTGTAGTTCTTGTTTAATTGTTACACTGCCAAAATAGTGTAGTTGGTGTTAATGTGTACACTGTGGTGATTGACATTATTCACCCATGGATCTATGGGTTGGGGTATTGTTCTGCACGGACATTTTAGTGAACCGGACTTCCTGTTTCCGCCGGTCATCGCTTCCTGGGCATGAAGTTGTTTACAATGGTTTTCAGATGCTAAATAAAAGTCTAGCTTGTACCTTTGATACCCCGCCTCCGACTCCCATCTCTCGGCACCACAACACTGCCAAAAGAGTGTAGTTGTTTTTATTTCATATTGCACTACTTAGAACTTGATTGTTGAGGCCACAATAAAGATGCCTGCTTTATTGTTATTGCACAGATTATAGGTAATGAGACAATGAAATGCAGTTTAGCTTCTAACGGTGCAACAAGCAGTAAAGTGAAAAGTAATGTACACAATCTACAGAATAAAATATAGAATTAATTGAATTATGAATAAACAGTGAGGGGTATGAATACACTAGATATACACAGCAGCCTGTGAGCAGTATTAACAGTGTGTATGAATATGCTAAGATATATAAAGTATGAAAACGGTAAGCAGTGCAAGTATAGCATACATGCCAACCTTTCCAAATCCAAAAGAGTTTGCGCGTGGCAAATGTGCACGCCCAAATTAGGTAATCAGAAGAAATGGAACCCCAGTAATTACATGTATAAACCATGTATTTAACATATATTGCATCATTTCATGCATTTTTCAGAAAAAGTGGTAGTTTGGTACAGTGACATCAATGACATGTTTGGTCTGTAAAATGCCCGAAAAGTAAAAGAATGGGAGATAAATATCCTAAAGTCTCCACATTTTATTATATTTTTAATGTGTTTCTGGTCCTCTTTCAGTTGAGACAGTGTAGATGAAGGATATGTCAGGATGTACAGATGTAGCACTTCATTTCAGACTCCAGCTTACAGCTTCCTGCCTACGACCTGCCTAAAACCAGTATAGAGGAATGTTAAGCCCTACCACTATTTTCCAAGAGGGCGTTGCCAGATTTCCAATTTCAGGTTTTAACCAGGAGATGGCGCTTCATTCACAAATACAGAAATGATGTTGCCTTTCGTTGTTGAAAGAAACCGCTTTGAAGAGCATTTGAAAATATAGTCTTTATAAATTAAATAATCATAATAATAATGTAAATGTTTACATTACATTAAACCATGCATTTTGTAATGTCAGCATTTCATTTAGAAGAAAATTAGTGATATTTGATATTTATACTCTATTCCAACAGATTAAACAATTTTCCCACTGTAGGCCGATGCATGAAATTCTTACATTTTTGCCAGTTATATTATGGAGCCGTTGTAAAAAAGGATTAGATCATTAAATTATTGAAACTTTTGTCTTTAAGTTACTTTCACTTAACATATCAATTTATGCAATTTCTACTTAATTTCATAATTTGTTATTATTTCAACTCAGCTCTGTAAGCAAGTTCAATGAGCTCTACATTCTATGAAGTCAATTTGACTGAACAGTGAGTTGTGATGTGTAATAATGTTCTGAAACTTTCCATGGCCTCTTAACATGGCAGTAGTGTTGACATATTCCTGCCTGGTGAAAATAGTCCCGGTCGCATAGTTGTTTTCATTAATTGAATGCATTTAACAGGGACATGAGTTTTTTATTTTTTTACGATATACAGCAAGTGAACCACAGAGTTTGATTCGCCATTATCAAAAGAAGAACTTCCACCGGACAGATTGATGACTCCGAAAAGCTAAGCGGCGGATGAATACGTTTTTGTGAAGAGATATGACAGTGATTTTGGCTGATGAACCACTGACGGACAGGCAAAGTCAGGTGAGTGGTTGCATATTTAATGGTTTCAGGCAAAACGAAAAGTAGCTAAATGGAGTTAAATCCACACCTAACTGGTGTTTGAATGTTTATAAAAGAGATTTTATTTCAGGGCAGTGTTATGAAAATGTCGGTTAACCAAACTAACTTTACAGAATTATGATTATCTAAACTTTTATTAAATAAATAAGTTTCAAGTATTCTTACTCTTATGTATGACGCTTATGAATTTTTAAAAAGGTTTAAATGGTAACTGCCTATATTTGTAGCTTAATTTAGAGAGGTTTTGTTTGTTCGTTCCAGTAATTAGCCATGTCCCGGCTCTGTTCGGCTAAATATTTAAGCTAAATTAACGTGTTTCGGTGAGGTTGTGTGTGTTCCTGTCAGTAATTAGCCGTGTCCCGGCTCTCTGTTCGGCTAAGAATTGTAGCTTGTTAGCCCCCGCCATGGCTTTGAAATGGATGTCATTTGTGGATAAGTATAGAGGACTTGAAGATAGTTTTTTGTTAAGGCCGAGCAAGTGTTAAAGTGATTCTATCCTTGCAACGTTTTTCTGGTTCAGCTCACGCTAAACCTGCCCAGATACAGAGGGGGTACCTAGCGCCATTGAACGAGTAAAATGCTAACAGTGTTCAGAAATAGCATTTATATTGTGTACAAATGCTATGTTCCACTCTTGAAATGGAGACAAATTTGTATTTCTGCTTTTTAAAAAATATTTTATAGAAAAGAAAGGAATATATTTAGTTTATTTTATTGAACTATGGTGCCCATAAACGACATGTCCCACAATGCATTTCGTTCTGTGACTTGCGCACTGAAGCCGTTTCTAGCAGCGGGAACAGTCAGTGCTCAAGGCACTTAAAAATGTTGATCTTTGATTGATGAGATTATTGTTATTTAATCTAATAAATTAATGGGATGTATGTAATTATAACACAGGGAAAGGTTACTGTTCACCCACAATAATAAATAAGATGTGCAATAGTTGTAATTGTTAGATATTTATATTATAATAAAATAAATCATATTTATACATGAACAATAATTTTTCCTAAACTTCTGCTTTCAGATGTAGTCAAGTTATTACAAAAAAAACAATAATAATCCACTGAATAGTCTATGGAAAATAACTGCAAGCAAATAATCAACAATTACAACCATTGTACAATTTCTTTTAAGTTTGGTTAAAACAAATAGTTTTTTCATTGATATATTTGGCATGCACGTAGACACAAAAATGCTCTATGTGGATGCATACTAACCTTTCCCTGTTATTATTAAATGCATCCCATGAATTTATTAGATTGAATATGCCTCATCAATCAAAGAAGAACATTTCAAGTTGTTTATTTATTTAAATGAAGTACTGTTTAAGTCTTTATCATATGAATTCAGGGATAATATTGTAATTGTGAAAGCCAAGGCTTGTAGTTTATGGGCAACGTGACTGTTGTAATTGTGTGCATCTTATTCTTTGTCATGTTCTCAGTTCTTATTACTTTATTAAGGCCTGCTTCATAATGTACCTAAATGTGTGTTCTCTATTACAGACAGATTTTCAAAGATTTCCGTTTTGCTGCAACTGGATGAAGTGGACTTGTAAGTTGTGCAGGTTTTCCAGTTACAATGAGAAGGCAACATGCACAGTTGCAGACTGTTGGTAGAATATTTTCTATATGTCTGTGTCTCCTCAGATTCAGGCAGAGTTCCAGAGAATTGTCACTACGGACCTGCTTTCATCGTTTCTGGATGGACTTGATGGCCTGGCATTGCTGGAGGTCTACAATGGTGCATCCAGGACTGGAAAGAAGCCGACACTAAAAGGCCTTTTGGACTGCCTTGAGAAAGATGTAAGTGGAGATGCTGATGACCATAATTTAGCCACCATTTGTTTGCTACAAATGTTTATATCACACTGCATTTGTTGTCCTGCAGGATACAAATGAGAGGAGGAGGACTGCTGCTCTCTTGGGACTATCACACTACATGTCTGGCGAAAATCAGGAAAATGTCATCAGGATGTGTGATGTAAGATCATAACTGTCTTGAATTACTTTATGTAATTGTACATTTTAACATAAATCAACCCAAATCACCCTGTGCCCAAAGTTTCCTTCAAAAGTAATGTTTACAATTACCTTAATTTAACTAAAATAATTGCAATAAAGAATGATACATTTAATATAAACAAAAACAGCAAGAAAACGTAACTATTAAATAATATAAATAAATATAAAGCTCAAACTGTGAAAAGAGAGGCAGTTGAAATGATGTCCCATCACATTGCACTTTTACACTGTGAACTGTAGATTTTAGCTTCTATGTTTATAGCAGAAGCCTCTTAATTAGCTTTGTAGAGAAAAAGTACTTGTAGTACACTGAGCTCATCTTTATTTCTCCTTTTTTAAGGCTCATGGAGACACTCTCGAGGAAGCCATGAAGGTGATGCAAGTTGGTCTACTCATAGGCTACGAAGGTGAATGGGATACCTTTCCTCAGCAGATCTTCAATGTGGCAGTTGTGGTCGAGGAGACAATTGTGCTCCACAACCTGAAAGATGTGGCTTTGCGATGCTTCTTGGACTAATATATTGCTTCAATCTTCAGTATACTCTGGAAATGAAATATTCATTTGAGTTTATCCAGAGGGTTGTTATGAAGATACAGCCAGACCAAGCCTCTGCCAAAATACATGGACTAAAAAACAAACTAGGTAGGAGGTAGATCATTAAAGAGTGTAGAAACTGAGCTCAATTTGGTGTTGTTCATTTGTATATTCAAGTATTTTGTGTCTCTACAGTGACATGTTTTGAAAAAAAAAAAATGTTTTAGGTTAGTGAGAATTCCATTTATGTTGGAAGTGTCACGAATGAACTTGCATTTTAATAGGACATTTAATGTTCATTTCAGTATTTACTAGTGTCTTGAAAGAGTCCTCTCCTGCTGATGTTCAGAAAGCTCTCTATTTGTTTCGTACTGTTTGTGCTGCACCCTCTGTCCTATTTGTAAAATGAATAACATAAATGTGATGTTATAATTCGTATGCATGTATATCTGTTGTATACTGTATGTTTATACTTGAAAAATAAAAATATTTCAGCATCTGAAGTAACTTCAAGCCTTATAGGTGATCACAGCTAACTGCCTGCCGTCAGATTTCATTTAAAAAACAGGTCTGATTTTAAACTTGTATCTTCAGTAGACTCGACTACTGCAATGGTGTCTTCACAGGCCTCACTGCTTTCACACCGTCTACAGTTTGATTTGCGTAGCCAGCGATTAGGTGTGGCCCATTTATCATAGGTGATCAGAGCTACGTGTGATTCACATGGGGGATGGGCACATAAGGCACACACACACACACACACACACACACACACACACACACACACACACACACACACACACACACACACACACACACACACACACACACACACACACACACACACACACACACACACACACACACACACACACACACACACACACACACACACACACACACACACCTGTAACTGCCTGCCGTCTGATTTTAAGACTTTCTGCGCTCATAAAGAATGATAAGAATAATGCGTATTGAACTGGTTTCATTAATTTGTGAGTTTATTTAACACTAGAACCACCAATCGGGTCAATTTGTGTGATGTGGTGTGTGTGCAATGTAACTTTTTTCAAAAACATATTAAAGTCTCCCAGTCCGTGACTTTTCCTGAAAGTGTGTTATGTAGCACCCTATGTTTTTAAAAATTGCATTCTAATAGCGGGATATGTTCATGGCCATGTTGCCATTTGAAACCTATGAGAACATGGTCAGAATCACAAACTGGAGCGGGAGCAAAGGGGAAATGCCCCTTCCCGTCAATGTGAGGCAGACACTTGAGTCCAGTGTCTCCCGTCGGTTCCCAGGCCTGACCACGGACCAGTGGCATAACATTAGCGAAGAAGCATGGTTGTCATGGTTAACCTTCTGTTTATTCTCCGCGGTTGGGGCTGAGCAAGCCCCCAGGAAGTGCGCCGGACTCTGGGTAGAATATTCGTTGTGGCCAAACGGCGGTACTACACTTCCTTTAGGTTGATGGGCCCGGAAACACTTTTTCCCATTGACTTACATGGGGAAAGAATGGTCTGTAAATCGTTGGATAATTTTTTTTAAACTAAATAAACCACCCAGTATGAACACTTGCATGGGCGCGGGAAGGGGGGTGCTGAGGGCGCTGCAGCACCCCCTAGCGGCAGGCAGGGGGTGCGGAGCTCCCCTGTCTGAATTATTATTTGACGTTTATTGCTGCTCCCGCTGTGCATAATCTGTGTAATATGTAGCCAATAAATTCCACATTGTTGGTAAAATAATATTTTGGCCTGCCCCGAATGTTTTTTCTGTAGCCCCGGACAATTCTACCTCAATAATATAATACATTAACCGTGCTTTACGTGAACCTCATCAAGACACTAGAAAGGATGGCAGGAATGTAATTTCCCGTGTTCAGTGAATAGCCTACAACAGAGGCAAGACACCAGACCAATCAGAGAGTTGCATGGAAATAAAAGTGTGCTTGTGTCATTCAAGCTCGCGGCTCTGTGTGTGTGCGGAAATAGCGCATTTAGTGTGTGAGAGAGAGGGGGAGAGAGAGAGGGACCGGTGCCAGCAGCAGGGACCGTGTTGTTAGCATCTGGTTAGCTAGCTGCACTAACGGACATACGGAGCTGTTTGTTCCACAACAAGCTGGAGGAGAGCTCTCCTCTCAGACTGAGAGGCTCAGGTGAGCTAAAGGACTTTCTGAGAGTTTAGATGGTTAACTTTAGTCTAAGTTATCTCAGTGGGTCTCAAACGGTTTGGTCAAAAATTATTCAAAAGATTATTTCCGCGGCACACCTTCATATGATCATTATAGTTATAAAAAAAAAAAAGAGAATAAAGGAAAAACAGTTATAAAATACTATATGGCAGTAAAACAAGAATACAGTTTGAAAGGGGAGTGATTTGTAAAATATCCATAAAGAAAAAGAACATCTGCTTACAGTTGTGTTTCATCTGGGTGTTGAGAGATGTATCCATAGATCTCTTAATGTTGCTCTCAAAGTGCACCAGATTGATGCTTTTAACTTCAATATTTAAAAAAATTCTTCCCGGGGGAGCATCCCCCTGGACCCCCCTAGAGAAGGTGAGGTCCGCTCCCCACTCGTAAAAAATAGCACTTTACCCCTGCCTATAGGCCGTGAGCTGATTATCGAGCCTTCATTGTAACAGTCGCGGGTTTACTGTGTGTTTGCGTGTGGGGAGTTTTTTTGTGCATGCTCTATAGTGCCCGTAATAGTGTTCACTGGAGTCCAGCACCTCAGCACCCCCACTCAAAATACCTTCCCGCGCCTCTGAACACTTGTATAGCCCTAATAATAAAAGTTTGTTCCTCAAGTTGTAAAAATGTGCTAATAACGTTATTGTGAGAGTTATATCCCTCTGCATTATGAACGCGCATCCAACCCACGGGACTGCGCCGCCCGGCATGTTCATGTTACGTGTTCAGCAGGTTCAGCACTACATGCGTTTATCTTTACCCATGGATGCACAATAAAAAACGGACCCATATCGTCTCACTGCCATCCCACAGAGCGGTAATAATGGATATATTGTACATGTTTGTTGTAATTCCTCATTTGTAAAATATTATACTACATGGGCTGTATGATTAAATCTTGTACCGTAAATGTTGTATTAAATAAAGTTAATATTACCGACGTTAGATTAACGTCCCTGTAGCTACTTATTGCACTAAGAAGCTTATTACACTGTATATATATATATATATATATATATATATATATATATATATATATATATTAATATACATATTAATATACATATATATATACAGTGCAATAATTCTTTGCATTTTGGTTAAAGTTGCGCATGCGCTATGAGCGCACACACGGGTACTTCTCAGGCATGCCGGGTAATCTGTGACGTTTCGCTCTCTCAAAAGTTGGGCCATTTTATCATCATGCGCCAAGCAACTCTCATAGGAATGAATGAGGCCCCGCCTCCCACGCTGTATCTAGTTCTTATTATACATCCATGGGGCAGAGGTCAACGTGTATTAAAGTTTAAATCTTCCGGACAAAATTATAAAAAGTGCCGGTCAAAGGTCTTCTTTGTTATTTATTGAGCTTTAACACAAATGAATAGCGACTCTATATAATAATAAAATACACGGAGCCTCTCTTTTTCCTCCCTCTCTTCGGACAGCGTCAGTGTCTATCTCATGCAGCAGCTGATCCAGTAATGAGTGACCTGGCCGACAGTAAAAATAAACATATTTATAACTAGTTTAGGTAGTTCGAGAGGTAATTAAAATAGCTAAGGGCGATGATCTGACTTGAAGTGTGTGTTTTGCTCCGTTCACCGCTGCATCACAGCGGGAGGAGCTGCAGGTGAGCAGAGCTGCGTGTCTCCGTCCTGTCAGATTAGACTTCACTCGCGTTTATGTCCATATCGAGAGAAAGATAAATAATCTGAATTCAGTGTGCAGTTTACTTTGACGCGGGGGTGAGCAGCAGAGGTGGGGAGAGGCGGGGCTATTGCGTCATCATTATCAGAACATGATCGTATAATTACTGAGTTTAGGCACGTTAATAACGTTTTAATGAAGTTGAATACAGTATATTCATATTTGTCAGTGATTTCATGTCAATTCGGCAAACATAAACATAAATGATCGTGGTGAAGATGATGATTAAATTAGGATTAAAAATCGAGAGCCGGGCTGCCTTTCTTCCCGTTCGTTTTTTTAGACTAAACAACATTAAGTTCCGCTGTACATCCAGCGTACTGTACAGTATCTGACTTTATTTCACATGAGCTCCAGTGTGGAACCCCACTGCACCCCCTGGTGGATCAATGATCCATTGCAGCTGGCTTCATTATAATTACATTTATTTATCACGGGGGCGGTCTCAAGTCAAGCTGGAGGTTTTCCCTTGAGCGAGGGCCGATCACGTACCAATCACGGTCCTCGCATTTCAAACTGTCTGAAATTAAGTGCTACATCTGTAGAACTCTTGTGTGAACATTGGATAAAGCCAGGTTCATATTCTTGTTTCATGTTGTTGACATATTAGAGTCAAAGGTTTGCACAGAGCGAAATATCTTTGTGTTGCGCCATAAATCTGAAAATACTGCATTAAAAAAGTAATTTCCTGCATTTTTCTACTGATAAAGCGTGATATAAATAATGTACAGGCTTTCAGATTGCTGTAGTTCACTAAACACATTAACGACATGTTTGGTGTTGAAAATGTCAGAAAAAGTGAAAGAATGGGAGATAAATATCCCCAAATCTCAAAATTGCATTATATTTTGTGTGTGTTTGTGGTCCTCTTTCAGTTGAGACACTGTAGGATGCTTCCGGAAAAGACCAAACATTGGATGTCTTTCATTCGTCAACATGTGTTTTCGAGACACTGATATTAACGGGGAAATCCTGCAGGACTCAAATGCCTCGTCGGGGGTAACGCTGCCTTTCTCACAGCGTTACCCCCGGTCTGCACGTTGTTTCTCTTTCAGAAACACAGAGGACTACTGTTTGTATGATGCGATCACAGACACGCTGCAAACGGTGCCCACCAAAAGTCGAGTCCAGTTTCTATGGAGTGTCATTTTTATTTGTTATAGTTTGGGAAGATTGAAAATCGGTAGGGAAAGCCAGCTAAGTGGGTAGGCGGTAGAAACATGTCAAAAGCGGTAGACTACCGCCCAAATCGGTAGGGTTGGCAGGTATGTAGTATAGTATAAAATATATAGATATTAATTTCATGATAAACATTGTGGAACAATGATGAAAAATGTGAATGGAAGTGGCGACGTAAAACTGACACAAAACAACAACAAACTTTTGACGAGCCAATGGAGAGTTTCATCAGCAGCACGGGGTACAAACCACCAATGAGCGCTCAGCTCGAGATACCAGCGAGTCGAGAGAGTGAATTATATCTGCATTTTCTCTTTTGAGAAGCCCCCACCCCCCATGTTGCAAACTCTTTGTTTAAAACTAATTGGCCATCGGAATGTGTGGAATAAGTCTCCCAAGGGGGATGCTCACATTCCACAGCTCCGCCCCCCCCTCCTGTGATCTCCCAACCCCCAGTCTGTAGGTTTTGTGTTTGAGCCGGGCCTAATAAGGCCTATCCAAGCCGAGCGAGGCCGAGCGAGGCCTGCAGTGGAAACGCGCCATTAGATTTGCTCTGCTTCTGCTCAAACTGTACGCTTGCACTCAGATATATTGCTGCCTACAGATTTCCTTTGTTCCAGCTTAAAACCTCGCACTCAGGCTGTTTCTGTGCGCTCGTGAAATGTCTGCTCTCAGATTTCTTCTGTGTGCGCTTGGACCTTTTGTGCAACAACCCTGTCAAAATCCCTCTGTGGGGATTCCCCACAGTATTGAGTATGTAAGTCGCTTTGGATAAAAGCGTCTAACAAGTAACATGTAATGTAATGCGCTATAAATGCGGTTGCCAGGTCCACATTGGGTATACAGCGTACGCCGGCTGGTGTTAAAAATCACCCAATAACCCAGCAATGTTAATGATGATATCTTCTCTGTTATTTTCAGGTATTCAAAGGGAACAGAGGGGCACTGAGGGCATCCTATCAAGTCAGCCTCCACATTGCCAAAGCAAAGAAGCCCCATTCCATCGGGGAGCAGCTGATCAAGCCTCGTCTTAAAGATGTGTGTCTCTCTCTCTTGGCTGAGGATGCAGCGAACAAAATTTAGTCTCTCCCACTCTCAAACAACACCGTTGCATCCAGAATCAAGGATATGTCAGCTGACATCCAAAAAACAGTCACAGAGGAAATACTGCAGCACAAATTATTTTCACTGCAGCTAGTCGATTCTGTGGATGTTGCTGGGATTCCCCAGTTAATGGTCTTTGCAAGGTACATTAGTGGTAAAGATATCAAGGAGGAGTTCCTATTCTGTGACCAGCTGCACACAACAACAAGGGGAGAGGATATTTTCAGAGTGGTGGACACACATTTGAAAGAACTGAAATTAGAATGGGAAAACTGTATAGGGTTTTGCACTGATGGTGCAAGGAGCATGACTGGGTGCAGGTCTGGTTTTGTGGCTCATGTACATAAAGTGGTCCCAAATGTGAAGGTAACACACTGTATTATCCACAGGGAGGCTTTGGCTAGCAAAGCATTGCAACAGGACTTAGGTGAGGTTCTTGATGTGGTTGTTAGAGTGGTAAATCTAATAAAAAAGCGACCACTACAATCAAGGCTCTTCAGAGAGCTCTGCAAGGAAATGGGGGCAGAGCATGAGCACCTACTCTTCCACTGTGAGGTACGGTGGCTCTCCAAGGGAAAAGTTGAGAGTGAGGTGAGGGAGCTGAGAGAGCAGGTCATGGCTTACCTGAAAAATGAGGACGCTAACCTTGCCAAGCATTTTGAGGATAAGCGCTGGTTGGCAAGATTTGTCTACCTTGTGGACATTTTTAACAAGCTCACCATGCTGAACACCAGCCTTCAAGGAAAAGAGAACAGCATATTGGATCTTGAAGATGGAATATAAGGATTCGAAGCACGCCTTGGTCTGTGGCATTCCCAGCTGGTTGCAGGAGAACTGGCAATGTTTCCTGTCCTCACTGCCTACCAAGTAAGCACCGGTCTTCCCTTGAGTGACTCTGTGAAGCAAAACATAGTCGAGCACTTGTCTCAACTACAGGAGAACTTCAAGCGGTACTTCCCTGACTCACAGAGAGCTCAAAACCTTCAGTGGGGGAAGTTTCCCTTCCAAGCTGTGCCATCACAAGACCTGGGTCTCAGTCAGGCAGAGTTAGAGGCACTGGTCACACTGCAGGTCAACAGGGGCAGTAAGATGCTGTTTGAAACAACCACTTTGGCACAGTTTTGGGTTGCTCACATACCTCTTATTAGATGTAATTGTTATTATATTATATCATGTATCAATATATGATATAATACCCCTTCTAGCATGTCAGATGAGAACATATTGTAAATAAGTCAGTAAAGTTAATCAGTTGCCAAGTGTTGGAGTTTCTTAGTCTCTCAGAGTGTTTTACAACAGCTCTGTTCATTTAAAAGTGTGTGTACATAGTTTTTGATCTCCTGACAAACTTAATGTTGCACTTCTGATCATTTAAATGTGGTTTCACCTGTGATGTACTACACTTGACTGCACTTCCTATAGTTAGTGTGTTGTCCCTTTCTATTTACAACATGTTTGTTCTTTGTTCATTTAAAATACTTTAAAATGGTGTGTACATAGTTTTTGAGCTAGTGACAAACTTAATATTGCACTTTTGATAATTGTATCATTTAAATTTGATGTGTACTGTATATACTTGACTGCACTTCCCATGTTTCGTCTTTCTGCTTTGATCCTTATTTTTTCTGGGCAAGCTCAAAGGGAAGGTTGTTATGGTGAGAAACCTAATTGCTGCGATGCACTTTTATAATTATATAAATATTTTCATTTACATTTTAAATTCATGTTGTGTTGCATTCTTTGTTTATAAATGTAGATATTATGGAAAGTCATGACATTTTTTAAGCTTGGGTCCCTTAGGACCACAACATTTCTGTTTTGGGTCTCATGCTGAAAAAGTTTGGGAACCCCTGCTTTAGACAATAAGAAACATAAAGTTGACTGTTGAGTTGCTCAGTTTTTTTTTATTGTCAATACTATTACTGTATAACTAATATATCAGGTTAAGAGGCACATTCAAATAAAGATTGTTTTTTGTAATTGTTTGTCTAAAGTCAAGGATCTAGAACTGGTACTTAGTTTTAATGATACAGTCTGGTTATTAAGCTGTTTGGAGGAGGCCTCACAGGTAAGAGCACTAACTAGCTACCATCACATGTACCTTAGCTACTGTACTTAAATGTATTAAACGTATAATTAAGTGATATCAAAATATAAATAACTAATGTCATGCAAACATATTAATATTTGCTTGATTCCAGTGTTGAATTTAGCACAATTGCATACAAACGTTAAGGGATTTTAAGATTCTGTATTATGCTAAAAACTCAATAACTTAGATTATTATTTATAGTTTTGCTGAATAGTTTCATGTCCGCTTACCTTAGAAACGTAAAATGACACGGCAGTGTGCAGATGGGGAGCATGTTAGCTTAGCTTGGTAGCTTCAGCTAGCTCTGGAACTTTCAGCTCGGTGGCACCAGGTCCACCTCTTTGCCCTTATTTGGAGCAGGCTGGAGGACGTCACTGTCGAGCCGTTAGTGGCCGACTCCGCCTACTAAGGGCTTCTCGGCAACTCTGCAGAATCCTATGGGTACGGTGGCCCTGAAGTGCAAGACACCACAGCATTTCACAAAACGCCACAGCATTTCAGAAAACACAACAGCATTTCAGAAAACGCCACAGCATTTCAGAAAACACAACAGCATTTCAGAAAACACAACAGCATTTCAGAAAACACCACAGCATTTCACATTGGACGGAAAGGTTATCCCTTTAGGGAGAACACTTGTTTGTGATTGGACAGAGCCAGCCAGAGAAGCACTGCTGTGATTGGTTGTTTTTGCTGCCAGTCAAGAAATGACGCTTCGTGATTGGTCAATGCCTGACAGCGCAATATGTCCCAACGTGGTCCCAAGCCGTCACTTAGCACACTCAGAGCTCACAGCTCCTCATATCTGTTCAGAAACTGGACACAAGTTAAACATGTACAAACCACAGACTGTCTATGTCATGGTGAATACAGTCGCTGCTTTATTTATGTCTGTATGACGTTGTTGTGAGTGTGGACGGAGCAGCTACAGGTTAGTTTAGCCTGGTGGATCCGATTCAATTCAGAAAACACGCATTTTAAAAGCTTTTCGCCTGCCATCCTGTCTGCAGACTTGTCAAAGCGTTAATTCATGGTTTTTACTAACCGTTATCAGTATGTAGTTACTTCGGCATCACTTTGAAACGTGTATTAAAATTAAATCACGGTCAAATATGTGAATTTTGTTGTTGGTATCTCCCATAAAATTTACATGGAGATATGCCCCGCCCCCTCCCCAGCGCGTCTTGTTTGAATGAAAGGAGCAAACACAGCTGACAGCCACGGTGAATCTCGAGAGATTAGAGCGGTAGTCTACCATAGTATTTACATGGAGATAAGCCCTTTAAAAACCATGAAGTAATAAAGCATTAATCCTGTGTTTACTCCTGTCATTCAAACAAGACGCTGGAGAGGGGGCGGGGCGTATCTCCATGTAAATCCTATCTGAATCAGATCGATCAGGCTAAACTAACCTGTAGCTGCTCCGTCCACACTCACAACGTCATAGACATAAATAAAGCAGCAACTGTATTCGCCATGACATAGACAGTCTGTGTTTTGTATATGTTTAACTTGTCCAGTTTCTGAAAAGATATGAGGAGCTGTGAGCTCTGAGTGTGTGCTAACAGCTAACGGCTGATGTGTTGGGCCAATCACGAAGCGTAATTTTTTGACTGGCAGCAAAAACAACCAATCACAGCAGTGCTTCTCTGGCTGGCTCTGTCCAATCACAAACAAGAAGTGTTCTCCCTAAGGAATACCCTTTCCGTCCAATGTGAAATGATGTTGTGTTTTGTGAAATGCTGTTGCGTTTTCTGAAATGCTGCGGCGTTTTGTGAAATGCTGTTGCGTTTTCTGAAATGCTGCGGCGTTTTGTGAAATGCTGCGGCGTTTTCGGAAATGCTGTGGTGTTTTGTGAAATGCTGTAGTTTTTTGTGAAATGCTGTTGTGTTTTCTGAAATGCTGTTGTGTTTTGTGAAATGCTTTTGTGTATTGCACTTCAGGGCCACCATACCATGGGTGACGTCACGGACCCTACGTCCATTTATATATACAGTCTATTAGTCCAGCAACAAGTCCTCAAAAAAGGCTTTAGTTTTCGAGATACCCCTACCCGAGGTAGAACGAATGACAACAATGATTTTTTTTTATCTTTAGGGTCTCCCATTAATGAAATTGATTGTTGTCAAAAAAATCTTTGGGGAAAAAATGTTTTTTGGATTGTTCTACCCCAATCCCTGAAAAAGAGCCAAATTAGACCAGGCCGAATGTGGGAAAGGTGACTAAAAAGCCCATAACTTGAGAATGACCTCTCTTATCCTCTTTAGATTTGCTGAGGTATGAACCAGGTGGCTCTCCTACATCACCAAATGGTCAGACAATTATTTAACGAAAAAAATACTGAATTATAGTCCTGTAAACTTAGCTTTAGTTTAGACGGAAATTGTACGTTTTGGTGATAGGAACATAGGACTCAATCACTTTTCTCTCATTTATGAGAAAAACAGAAATCCCTAAAAAATATACCATTACTGAATTGTCTATGGTGCTATTGAACACTAACCAGTAGTTGTATGGAAATATCTGGTACAGTTCTATTGCAAATGAGATTTCTTTAGACATAGGCCTACCTCTTCTCTGATACAGTCAAATTCCGAATGGGGGATAAGTGGCATAATAGCCTATAAGTTAAGAAAGCTCACTCTGATGGTCATTATATTTGGAGAGGGAAATACCAGGTGGCTGAACTACATCACCAAATAGTCAGAATAAGAGTAACCCAATACAATCAAGTGTATTAGTTCTAAATGGCAAGCCTCTAAAACATACAGTAGGTGTAAATAGTACAGGTTTTATTGAAACTGGAACCTTAATTCAAAGTACAGTATACAATTCATCAAATAATTATGTGAGAGGTCAAGTATATAGATACTAGAATATAATGTTAAATGTCAGGTTCCTCAGAAACGTTAGGGGACACATTTTGACATTCTGCACAGCAGGTGCAGAACTCCGTACAAGGCCAACAGAGAGGCACTGGCACTTTCCACTCCCTCCACACTTTGCATCTTTGCAATTCAAGTGAGGAATGTCTCTCACTTCTGTAGGTGCTGGGGGTTTATGGGCTCAGAACAGTCTCATAATACACACATGCACACAGAAGGATTCACACTTGTATTTCCGGATCAACACTTGTGTTTTTCAATGCACACACAAATGTTTTCCGTTTCATATACATAAAATCCAAATACAGAAAAAAGTTTTAAATGTGTATTTTTGATCCACACGTATTTGGTTTCCGTTTAAAACCTCTGAACCTGCAAACACAAACCGCTTTCTGTGCATGGATCGCTGTGCATTCGTGTGTGGGTTTTTTGAGACTCCCCTGACGGTCAGCCGATTCGTACTTGTAATTTTTTCTATGTGTAGCCAATCAGATGTCTCCTCAATTCTAAGCCATTCACATGAGCGCGCCCCCACAAGGGTAGATTTATTGCGTTCATGACGTAGCGCTTCATGTACGCATTTTGCGCAGTCCGGAGCTGACAGGTCCATGGAGCCTGCTAATCTCAGGACACCTCCACTCTCAGTACATTGCCACTTTCCGAACAGGAAATGCACGCAAATACAAGCCTTTATATTATTAAGGTACAGCGCCACTTTCCGAACTATTGATGAAAGCTTGTGTGTACACAAAAACGGCAGGCAAAACCGTTTTAAATGTGTGTTTCCTGTATAATAATAATAATAATAATAATAATAATAATAATAATAATAGCCTAATTCATTTATTTTATATAGGCGCCTTTCAAGCCTCTCAAGGTCGCCATACAAACACATACAAAACAAGATACACAAATACATAACACCAGCAGAAGAGACATAAAAAAGACAATGCAGTATATAACGCAACTGTATGGCGAATACAGCTGCTTTATTTATGTCTGTATGAAGTTGTTGTGAGTGTGGAGGGAGCAGCTACAGCAGGGGTCACCAACCTTTTTGTCACCGAGGGCTACTTCAAGGGTACTGAGTAATACGAAGGGCTACTTGTTTGATACAAACTTCCTGAATAACATAATTGCACGGTTCATCTTTAACGATAATATTATTATTAATAATAATCAGAATACATATTAATTTACTGTATGTGAAGGACTGTCTGATCACATGTTAATGTTAATTATTCCTCACAATAATTATTAACAATGATTTACCATTGCTATAGCAACCCCATTGTTTTGTTATGAAAATGTATCTATATTTATACACATTCTCGCGAGATCTATCAGGGGTCGTTGTAATGCTGCGTTCACACCGGACGCGACTTCGCTCTAATCGCTCGAGTTTCACCGCTGCTGCCAGCTGTGTTTACTCGCATCATTCAAACAAGACGCGCTGGCTCGGGAGCTACAACTACAACAAAATGAACATATTTTACCGGGATTAAATTGTAATACACGTTTCTAAATGATGCCGAAGTAACAACATACTGATACCGGTTAGTAAAAACCATGAATTAATGCTTGACAAGTCTGCAGACAAGACGGCAGGCGAAAAACCTTTTAAAATGCTTGTTTTCTGAATGGAGATTGGGTCGACCAGGCTAAGCTAACGTTGTATATGCTCATTCCACACTCATAACAACGGCCTACAGACATAAATAAACCAGCGACTGTATTCGCCATGACACAGACAGTCTGTGGTTTGTACTTGTTTAACTTTTGTCCAGTTTCTGAAAAGATATGAGGAGCTGTGATCTCTGTTTGCTAACTGCTAACAGCTAACTGCTGATGTTTTCTGGTTGAACGTCAGTGGCAGGCTGAGATCCTCACCACTGCTATGTGTGTGTGTGTGTTTGTCTGTTTGCGGTGTGGTGATGAGGCCCATGATCGTAGCTGCTCATGCTAGCTTGTCTCAGCTAAAGGTGGAACGGAGATTTGGTGCGTGGAGTTCAAATCTGAACCTATCTGGGGTCAGAGTTCAATTTCACGCACCAAATCTCCATTTCACTTCCATATGTACATACAGAATGTGTGCTTTTAAAATTTGATATTCAATATTGTCATTTTAAAAATAAAAATGTATTCAATAATTTTTTTAGACGGAGCTCCATGGTGACTTGTGCTATTTTTAGAACATGCACGCGGGCGACCAATTTCCCCCCTGCGGGCGACTTAGTGCCCGCGGGCACCGCGTTGGCTACCCCTGAGCTACAGGTTAGCTTAGCCTAATCAATCAGTGCACTACGAAACCAGTGCTAGACAGTGAACTGTCAACGGGGGGAGCCCCGCCGGTCATTATTAACAGGTGAGCTGGATCTGATCGATATGGACATAAACGCGAGTGAAGTATAACCGGAGGCGAGAGAGAGATCAGATCAGCTGCTGAGTCTGACGGAGACATGCAGCTCTGCATGATAACCTGAAGCCCCGCCCTCTGTTTAGCGAGCTGACCGGACTGCGCAAAATGCGTATATGAAGCGTCATGAACGCAATAAATCCTACCCTCGTGGGGGTGCGCTTATGTGATTGGCTTAGACTTAGAAGTACGAATCGGCTGACGGGTTGCATAAACGTAGCCGGCCAATCAGGGCGAGCCTACCTGAAAGTGCGCGCAGGCACACAGTATATCAGGCCTCCTGTTATCCTTTTTCTCTTCAGCAAGCGAGCAACAACTGATGCAGAGAAAGTCAAAAAGTTTGAAAGAAGAAGAAAGAAGTTATCATACCTTCATGGAGTTGCCACTTCTAGAGACCCGGGCCGGTCTTTCGTGCCCTAGCTTAATAGCGGGCGCCAATCCCCACCACCTCTGCTTCGAGTGTTTGGGGGTAAACTGTTAATCTTCCCTTTTTTTCTCTAAATAAAAGTAAGACTTAAAAACATAACAATTAAATACTCTTTACTTTATTGAATTTGAAATTGCTTTCCTTAAAAAGGATGGGAACATTTATATAACATGGGTTACAACAAACACAACAAATTAGGCTACACTACTAATCTACTCATTGTAGGTTAAGCACTTTAAGTAAAACAGCCTGCTTATAAAGAGCCTCCTAAACAGCTGTTGCTAGGCAACCAGTTGTGGCGCCAAAGTTTAGCACTGCATTATACAGCTGTTTCTATGAAAGGTAAAAATGTCCCCCTTGACCAAACAAATGACTGAGTGTAGCCGGTCTGGGCCTACTTCTCAGCAGACCCTTGCTACGACTCTGCGTTGTGTTGTGCGTGTTTGATGGACAAGGAGATTCGGTTGTTGTCTTTAACCGAAACTGTGGCGTATTTATTCCTCTGCATGAAGTAAACACAATAATGCAGCAGCATTAATAAACATGGACGTCTGCAACACACCAGTCTCAGTCTGCCATACAAACAACTGAGAGACTAGTCCTTATAAAACATTCAGATATCAAATCTGTCACAATAGATCACAATACACTGTACAATTACAGTTACACTGGAAATGTATACACCACCGGCTAATTAGTATTTTTAGACATGTAAATAAAACAATAAAATAAACACATAGTACAAAACACAATAGACCAAAACATGGGAGCAACAAACATACCTGCATGAAGTAAGTTACACAATAATGCAGCAGCATTAATAAACATGGACGTCTGCAACACACCAGTCTGTGGTGGGGAAAAGACGCCATTAAACATGCTGCAGGTGCTGTGTGTGAGTCCTCACAAGTGCTGCTAAACAGTACACTTAACTAAAAGTTTGCTAAAACACTCAAACTTCTGCAAAACAACTACACAGCAACACATTAGCACCATGGAATGATATTATAACCTTGTTTCACAGTTTAAGATTATATAAACACTGTAAACATCATTTAGAACAGAAATCTACAAAGAGCACATGACAAACTCTCCTCACCTCAGTCTGCCATACAAACA
The DNA here is from genome assembly GCF_949606895.1 of Notothenia rossii. Taxonomy (NCBI): domain Eukaryota; kingdom Metazoa; phylum Chordata; class Actinopteri; order Perciformes; family Nototheniidae; genus Notothenia; species Notothenia rossii. The sequence goes on from NC_136905.1 coordinate 36,978,985, forward strand.
ACTGAGTGAGAGAGGGTGCAACGCAGGTAGATGACGTCACTGCCGAAAGTGAAGACTTCAAAATAAAAGCATTAGCTCCCAAAACGGTCTTTTGTAGTAAACATACCACAATAAAAGTGACAATAAATAATATTGGAACAATAAAATAAAACGTGAGGGATTATTGGTGGAATGCATTCCTGTATATTTATATACCTGCTACATGAGCACAACTGTCAGCGTTATGATTTGGTCATGTTAATAGTCAACTGTAGGAACCCTGTCTGCAGTATTACAATTGATTGCCACCCCCTCAAAAAAAGATCAACTATGGTTGTAGGGGTTTTAATTAATGCTGTCAAAATTATCGCGTTATGGGCGTCAATTAATTTTTTGAATTAATTACGTTAAAATATTTAACGCATTGAACACATGTGCAGAATGGCCCGCCCCATTCATCCCACCAGTGGCAGCACTAGGGTATGGCTGGGGTAGGCTACCTACACCCATACCAAGAAATGGTTTAGCCCCACCTTGAAAAATGATGTTAAAGTAAGCAAAATAAAGTCCGCCAACTCGCGCCGAGAATTGCACAGGCAGCAGTTAGTAAGATTGATTTCAGTAGCCACTTATCTGGAAATACCGAAGACCAGAAACAGTTTTGAAAACTTTTGTCACGTAGTGATCGTCTTCTCAATAGAACATATTTGATAATGTCTTCTGGCCAATCAGAATCAAGATAACGGCGTGGTGTTGTTGCAGGAAGTCCCGACGGAGAATACTTTTGCTGTAGTACAGGGGTGCACAGAACTGGTACGCAGGTTATGTGCGTAATCTGAAATGCGTACCGTCACTTGTGTCACAAAGCGCATTTGCGCACCGACGTACTTGTGAACCTTTTCCAGAAGGCGGTTAGATCACTGGACGACAGAGTCGGTCTCCGTGTGCACAGACAGGGCTGCTGTTAATGTCGGTCTGTACAACGGAATTGTGCCACAACTATGCCAACCGGCTGCGGAGGGAGACTCCCCCCCTTCACTGGAGAACTGCGCTAAAACAGCTGATCACAACGTTCACACTCTGTGGTCACAAAGTATTCCACTAGCCGCCGCCCCCCCCCCCCCCCCCGTCGACTTTCCTGAACTACTCCCCCGTTGATAGAAATCAACACGTAATGAATTAAAGGAGAGGTGTCATGGCCATTTCCACTGATCATAATTCCATTGTTGAGGTATACTAAAATAGAAAAATACTGTGCAATTTTCCAAACTCATATTGGTTTCGCATACAGCATCTCTGTAAAGTATGTGTATTCAACAGTATTCACTTTCTCCACTAAACGGCTCGCTGGAGCTCCCCCCCTCCCTCCCTTTGAGCCCAGTGTGCTCTGATTGGTCGGTACGTTGTGAATCGCGCTGAGCTCCGTGGAGGTGTGATTTCCTTGTTTAGCGATGTGCAGCCAAACACAGACAAACTCAACCTAAACACACACAAAGTCACAGCCGAAATAAAAACAATACGTGTGGCTTGATATTGAGTAAGAAAAAGGTTTATAGGTTGATAAACGCTGTGAGAATGGGTCTGCAGAGAGAATTTCGCCGCGATCCCAACTGTCTGTTATCAGCCTGCAGCAGGGAGCAGAAATCAGCAGAGCTGCCTGCACTGAGTGTGTGTGTGTTTGTGTGTGTGTGTGTCTGTGTGAGGAAGTCCGTCGATTGGTCAATTTGGACCAATCAGCGGGGGCTTAACATAACGGCTCCGCGGACGTAACGTAACGGCTCCACGGATTGGCCCATTTAGTTCCGGGTACGTGCTTTCGTAAGCACATACCCGGAAGAATCAAATGGATGATGACGTTTCACCAACGAGGCCTTTTTGGGAGTTGAGATTTTTACTCGCTACAGGGTGTACTTTAAGGGTTTTGACTCTGCACACCGTTTACATGCAGAAAGACTTTCATAACACACAATGGGACGGGTAATAACCGGAAAAGCATGAAATGTCACCTTTAAGACCTCACGGTTTGATGATTGATAGGTGTGTGGGCTGTCTTTCATTTTGACACACAGAAAAATGTTTTAAAAAAACATACATACTGTATGTTAAATGGATATATCCGCCTTCTTTCATTTATCTTTCCATTCCCACAACAATATACATAAAGGAATTGCATATTTTGGACATATTTCGAATGGTGATTAATCATGATTAATACATTTTTAAGCTGTGATTAACCTGATTAAAATTTGTAATCGTTTGACAGCCCTAGTTTTAATGTAAACATTGATGAGCCATCATGCCGTTACTGATTTGTTCGAGCGGGTGCAGCAAATCTCGTGTTCACAACTGAGGTGACATGCTTGACCTTGCATTTACTTGAGCCTTGAATTTAAACTTTCTCTTATTGACATACTCGGTCTTGAAATGTATTTTTATATTACTCCTGTATCCAAGCAACTTCTCCAATCCTGAAGAGAACAGTATGTTCCCTAAGGCTCCGCTTAAGTTCTCATTTATTTCCATACATTTAAATAATAGTCCACTTGAACCTTGTAACATTAATGTTCTGGCGAACGTTTATAATAACCTATTTTCCCCAGCGATAGATGCCATTGTACCTATTATGGCCAGGTCAGTAGCAGCAAAGCATCCACGTTGATAAATGCAGCTATTCGTAGCTGTAAGTAATGATGCCTGAGGGAAGATGGAGGACGACAAACCTTCATTAATTTCCATCATATGAGAACATATCAGAGCTTGTGTCTTCAATCAGAATATTAACAATGCAAGAACAGCTTACTTTTCAGAATTGATTACCGTTAATGTACACACTCCCAGACATCTGTTATCACAGTTAATCAGCTTCTACAACCCTACAGCCATCTCTGCCACCTCAGCTGAAGATTGTGAACTGTATTCGGGATTTTTTGTCAACTAAATCAACAGCATCAAAGTTAACATTGCATCACCTTCAACCTCTTGTGATTTATAGAGCATCGTTCAATTACCTTGAAAAACTTCAATCACCCATCTGCGCCTGTCCTACTGCAATCTTGTTATTGAACCCTTCAGATCCATTAAAGAGGCCCTATTATGTTTTTGTGCTGTTGCCTTTTACTTCAGTGTGCAGGTTTGAGTGCATGTAAATGGTCTGCAAAGGCCATCATTCCAAAGTTCTTCTCTCCCACACTCGCCCCCTGCCTGAAACGCCTCCACTGGACTCCTATGTTTTCTTTTGTAATATAGTGACATCACTATGTAAGACTTTTGCTTCTATCGGCTAGTGCTCAAACACATTGCGCGTGATATGCTTAGGAGTTGGGCATATACAACACCTTTGTAAGAGGTTGACAAATTACTACAGAGTGAGGCTTTATTTGACGTATTAAAGTAACGTGTTATAAGCAGAAAGTTTGATAGTGTATTTCTGGTATATTCATTTTAATGTCACCTTATATATTCATGTGTGTTAAATTTGAAGGGACAAAGTACATTTTTCCTCTTTAAAAATAGAGAGGTTTTTTCATATATTCCTGAAAAGATGTCCCATTTTTAGTAAAAGTAGATTAGCGCAATAGTCCACTTTTATGTGTAATCAAAAGGGTGGGTTTTTTGGCTATTTGTGGGTAGGTATAATACAAGTGGCCTGTGACATTCTGGTGAACTGCAGAATAAGATGTGTGTGCGAGAAAGATGTTTAGGGCTATTGCAGCAGCTGGATGTGATTATTGCTGAACCATATCTGTGTTGGTGTTTTATTTGATTTCTCTGTTTTATTCTTTCATGTGTGGGTACTAAATTGCTACAAACATTGTTGAGAAATTAGCTTAAACATGTTTTATTACTCTGTATGAAGAAGGAGCAGTTGTGGATGACAGGAGACATTCTTCTTAAGATTTTCAGCATGTCAAATATCAGGGAAATCTACTTGTCTTAAATAGATGTGTGTGTTTAATTACTTTGTATCAATAATAGCAGTTTGTGTTAGGAGAAGTGGAGATGTGAGGAAGGGGATTTCCTTATTTGGACACAACTTGTCAGAACATCTGGAGGGCTGCACGGTAAAAATGGTTCTGCTTTCTCTATATATGTTTATGTAAAGTTCTAACTATTTCACTGCTTGAGAGCGGAGGTAATGTGTTCCTCGTTATTATTGACATGAAGGTAATTGACATGTATTACGTGTATTTAGCCAACTATAAGAACTATATCTTAAACATATTTTTAACTTGTGTGTACTAGTAACCTGAGGGGGGAAGGTGGCCACAGACAGGGAACTATACAGAAGAATGTGTGTGTGCTGGCTGCAAGATGTAAGATAAGATAAACAAACTTATTCGGAGCTGGTTTGTGCCGGACACCGAAGGTATCTGTTTTTCCTCAAACTTAGGAGACTTTTGTTTCCGGGTTGCTTCGGCTGCCTCGCGCTGATTGGCTGCGACAAGGCCATCGTATTTGTACACCAATGAAAAACCCCCTTCTTGAATCTCTCTGCATAACTCCTCCCGCTGTAACTACAATATGGCTCTGTGAAGTTTTTGGTTGGCTCTCTTTTCTTCAGGCGACCAAGGTGGTAAGATCCTCCCACGGGAGGACCAGAGCAGGGGTACCCGTAGGGGTGCCCCTTTGAATTGTATTGTTGTATCTGTGTTTTACCATTAAAGCAGATTATTGTTTAAACCATTATTCTGGTGCTTTGAGTTTTCCTTTTTTTTGAGAACCCGCTCATAAAAGGAACGGCGCGGGACAGACGTGCTGCCCCATCAAGAGCCAGCCAGCTAACCAATCAGAGAAGACTGGGCTCTGGTTTCAGACAGAGGGGGGAAAGAGGTGCTGCAGCACAGGCAGTATGAGAAAAATCAAGAGCTTTTTGAACATTAAAGCATGGAATCATGTCACAGTAGAGGCATAAAATACAAATATGAACCTGAAAATAAGCATAATATGTCCTCTTTAAATAAGTCCTACCTGACACAGACCCTGATGAACTTACAATCATAAACCTACCTATTTCTTGGTCTCCATATGTGTCCTCAATCCTTGGCCCTATTAATTGTTCTTTGTACAAGCTTCCCATTGGCAGGATATTTTGTGCTTTGGTTGCATATCCTATCATTGTTGTTACGCAGAGGACACGTCGCTATATGTTTCAGTAAAACCAGATTACTATAGCAACTTAGACAACCTCTATAGTGGTTTATTGGCCCCGCTTGGGGAATGAAGCATGACATGTACGGGATTACATAATCATGATCCAAAAAATGTAACTGTATTCCCTTACAATTACATAAAGAAATACATAATTAGTCATAATTAGCAACTCAACTTTCTTCAACCAAATTCTGACAAAACACAGCTTCATGTTATTGTTACCGAAAATACTACAAATGCTTGTTTCCAGTGTATTGGCTAGCCCCCCCAAATTAAAGCTGCAGAATCTGTTGACCATTTAAATGTCACAATCTTAGTTTTATGTCACAATTGTTGTCAGAGATACTGATTTGAAACCGTTGTTACATACAGTTACGGCATTTCCTGTTTCTGCCGGAGAGAGGGGAGTTTGTCCCAAAGCTTGCTGCTGTATTTACTCCCTCCATCTGACAAGAGGGAGCCTCGTTGAGCTGTGAATGTGGCTACAGACGGAGTTCACTCCGTCACGGAGGGGTAGGGGATTGGGCCTGAGTCTTGTCTTCCCCTGTGTTCCATGTTGGTTCATTGGCTTTCCTGTCTCCCTCCATGTTGGTCACGGTCAGTTTTTGTTTTGATGCTACCTCGTGCTACCTGTTTATTTTCAGTCATGTTTTTTCAGTCATCAGCTTTTTATATGTAAGACAATACAACACCCTCTGTCCTTAGACCCTCACATCGTACAAGGAAAAACTTTCGGAGAAAACCCCACAGTTTAAAGGGGAAAATGGGAGAAACCTCAGGGAGAGCAACAGAGGAGGGATACCTCTCCCAGGACGGACAGACGTGCAATAGATGCCGTGTGTAAATTGAAAAGATAATACATTTGTAACATAGGTAGTCCAAATGTTTGGAAATGCATGTGTGTATAATAGGAAGATGAATCCATGAGGATATCCATCCAGGACTTATGATCCAGGACCACAGCCACGACTCAAGATCCAGGACTCGCGATCCATGACACAGGACCGCAGGAACATCTATGACTCCGGATCCCGGCGTATATAGACACCAAAAAGAAAGACATTTGGGGAAGCTGGGTTAATCGGAACATGAGAGTACACAGGTATAGACAGAGGGAAGGAAGTAAGATGTCCCCCGACAAACTAAGCCTATATCAGCAAAACTAGGGGCTGAATCTAATCAGCCCTAACTATAAGCTTTATCAAAAAGGAAGGTCTTAAGCGCACTCTTAAAAACGGATAGGGTGTCTGCCGTCCGAACACAAACTGAAAGCTGATTCCACAAAACTGGAGCTTGATAAGAAAAGGCTCTGGCTCCCATTGTACTTTTAGAGACTCTAGGAGCAACCAACAACCCTGCATTCTTGGAGCACAATGCCCTAGTAGGACAGTAGGGTATAATGAGTTCTTTAAGGTAAGATGGCGCCTGCCCATTAAGGGCTTTGTAGGCAAGAAGAATAATTTTAAATGCTATCCTGTGTTCTATAGGGAGCCAGTGTAAGGCAGCCAGAACAGGAGTAATGTGGTCCCTTTTCCTAACTATGATTAGTACACGAGCTGCAGCATTTTGAATCAGCTGAAGCGACTTGACTGACTTCTTGGTACACCCCGATAATAAGGAGTTACAATAATCCAGCCTTGAAGTAACAAATGCATGGACTAGTTTCTCTGCATCGTTTTGAGGCAAGATATGCCTGATTTTTGCAATGTTACGTAGATGGAAGTAGGCGGTCCTTGAAATTGATTTTATGTGGGCCTTAAAGGATAAATCCTGATCAAATATAACACCAAGATTCCTTACAGTCTCACTGGAGGCCAAATTAATGCCATCCTTAGTTAGTATATCTTTAGATAATTTGTTTCGTAGATTCTTTGGGCCAAGTACAAAAACTTCAGTTTTGGTCTTGTTTAACATCAAAAAATGTAAGGTCATCCACGTTTTTAAGTCCTTGAGGCAGTCTTGAATTTTATTTAGATGATTCATTTCATCAGGCTTGATTGATAAATATAGTTGAGTATCATCCGCATAACAATGCAAGTTTATAGAATGATTCCTTATAATATTGCCTAACGGAAGCATATATAATGTGAACAAAATAGGTCCGAGCACTGAGCCCTGTGGCACTCCATGGCTAACTTTGGTTTGCGTGGAAGATTCATCGTTGACACGTACAAACTGAGAGCGTTCAGATAGATAGGACCTAAACCAGCCTAAAGCAGTTCCCTGTATGCCAACTAAGTGCTTTAGTCTTTGCAATAGGATATCATGGTCGATAGTATCAAATGCAGCACTAAGATCGAGCAAGACAAGAATAGAGACAAGTCCCTTGTCTGAGGCTATTGGAATGTCATTTGTGACTTTAACCAGAGCTGTCTCTGTGCTATGATGTGTTCTAAAGCCAGACTGAAAATCTTCAAATAAATCATAGTTTTTTAGGTAATCACACAGCTGTTTTGCGACTGCTTTCTCAATAATTTTTGAGAGGAACGGAAGATTAGAAATAGGTCTATAGTAGGCTAAAACCTCTGGATCGAGGATGTGCTTTTTAAGAAGCGGTTTTATCACTGCTACTTTGAATGATTGTGGAACATAGCCTGATAATAAAGACATATTCATAATATTTAATAAAGAAGTGCTAATTAATGGAAAAACTTATTTTAACGTCTTAGTTGAAATCGGGTCTAAGATACACATTGATGGTTTAGAAGAGAGAATCATTGAATTTAATTGTTCAAGGTTTATGGCTGAAAAGCATTCTAGTTTACCATCTAGTGTAATATTAGAACTTACGTTTCCGGGAGCTGTTGATAACACTATACTGGTCAAAGGCAAGAGGTCATTAATTTTGTTTCTAAGAGTAACAATTTTATCGTTAAAAAAGCACATAAAATCATTACTACTGAGTGCAAGGGAATAGAAGGCTCAATCGAGCTGTGGCTTTCTGTCAGCCTGGCTACAGTGCTGAAAAGAAATCTTGCATTATTCTTATTCTCATCTATTAATGAACAGTAGTAGGCTGCTCTCGCTTTACGCAGTGCTTTCTTATATTCATTGAGAGTAATATTCCAAATTAAACAAGATTCTTCAAGTTTAGTGGAACGCCATATCCTTTCAAGTTGTCTCGACTTTTGCTTTATTTTGCGGGTTTCGGCATTATGCCATGGAGCTAATCTATGTTGTTTTATTTTCTTCTTTTTCAAAGGAGCAACAGAGTCTAATTTTATTCGCAGCGCATCTGTAGCACTATCAACAACATGATCAATTTGGGGTGGTGTACATTTTGTATAAGTTTCCTCCCTTACATGCAGACATGCTATCGAGTTAAGTATTGGTGGAATCTCTTCCTTAAATTTGGCTATAGCACTAACAGATAGGTTTCTGCTGCAAGAGCTTTTGACTAATGCTTTGTAGTCTAGTAACAGTACTTCAAAAGTTACTGAGAAATGGTCGGATAAAGCAGGATTATGCGGTTCGACTAATAGTTGCTCAATTTCAATACCATAAGTCAGAACAAGGTCGAGAATGTGATTATAGCAGTGGGTTGGTTTATTTACACTCTGACAAAAACCAACAGAATCTAATATAGAGTTAAATGCAACAGTAAGGCTATTTTTATCATTGTCAACATGAATATTAAAGTCACCTAAGATAATTACTTGATCTGTTTTAAGTACCAAAGCTGATAAAAATTCAGAGAATTCTGATAAGAATTCTGAATAAGGACCTGGTGCACGGTACACTGTAACAAATAAGATTGGCTGCAAAGTTTTCCAGGTCGGATGCGTAAGACTAAAAACGAGGCTTTCAAAGGAGGTATAATTAAATTTTTGTTTAGTATTGATAAGTAAACTCGAGTCAAAGATTGCTGCAACTCCACCTCCTCGGGCCGTGCCTCGGGCAATATGAGTATTGATATGGCTGGGTGGAGTGGCCTCATTTATGCTGACATATTCTTCATGTCTCAACCAAGTTTCAGTGAGACAGCATATACCAATATTATAATCTGATATTAAATCATTTACCAATATTGCTTCAGATGCTAGAGATCTTATGTTTAAGAAACCACATTTAATCTTCCTGTTTTGTTGCACTGTAGTAGTTGTTACATTTACTTTTATTAGGTTATTATGTCTGACACCTCTATTAGGTTTTACCTTAAATTGTCCTTGGGCAGACACACACACCGTTAATATTGGGTATTTTATTGGGTTCGGGATTCTTATGGATGACTGCCTAGGAGAGAGCGCAGAGAAGCGTGTAAGACTGCGACTCTGCCTCCTGGTCTCAACTCCAGTTTGTCATGGATTAAGTCCACAGAGCCCTGAAATGTTTGCCGAAATGAGATTTGCACCTTCCAAAGTAGGATGAATGCCGTCTCTCTTAATCAGACCAGGTTTTCCCCAGAAGGCTGTCCAATTATTTACGAAGCCCACATTGTTTGCTGGGCACCACCAAGACAACCAGCGCTGAAATGATGACATGCGGCTATATATGTCATCATTGATCAGATTGGGGAGGGGACCAGAGAAGATTACGGTGTCCACATTAAGTTTGGTGCATTCTGATTGGCGTAAACGAACATCATTACCACCGACGTGAATAACAATCCTACTGTATTTACGTTTCTTTTTAGCCAGCAGTTTAAGATGCGCCTCAACGTCGCCCGCTCTGGCCCCGGAATGCATGTGACTGTGGAGGCTTCGGTCTCTAAATTCCCGTGTCTCATAATAGAGCTACCAATAACCAGAGTTGGCTTCTCAGCGGGTGTCTCGCTGAGTGGGGAATATCTGTTAGATACGTGAACGGGTTGGTGGGGACCTGCGGGTTTCGCGTTATGCCCCTTCTGAACAGTCACCCAATCTCCCTGCTGCTCGGGAGTTGCCGGGGGACGGCTAAGAGGAGCTACC